>NC_021161.2:47431110-47464399 GCF_000331145.2 Cicer arietinum
AGTGAAACTTTGAATAAATCAAAACATTTTAGAAAGTTTGTTCAAGGTTTGGTTGTAGGATTGTGTGTATGATTGGTTCTATTTGATCTGAAGTTATGGTGTATTTATACTCCATAAACATCTCTTCAGATTCGTGGCCATTGATCCAAGAGGTTTGATGAAAAAATACAATGATCCGGAACAATTTCGGAATTGAAAAATTGCATTGTTTCCAGGTGTATTCGACTACAGCTTATGTGTAGTCGAATACACATCCTTTTAATGTTCAAAAATATTCAAAAATTGTACCTTGTATTCGAATACACATGTGTGTAGTCGAATACAGATTAATGAAAATTTGCCACTGACTTACTTTGTATTCGATTACAGATGGTTGTAGTCGAATACAGATATGGGGATTTTGGCCACTGACTTGTCTTGTAGTCGACTACACATAGTCGTAGTCGAATACACCTTTGAGACTTTTGCTTCTGACTTACTTTGTATTCGAATACAAGATGCTGTATTCGAATACACTTATGCATTTTGTCAAAAATATGTTTTTTAAGACTTTGTTAATGTTGTTTTGACTTTTGAAAATACTTGAAATGCATATGCTAAAATGAAAGGTTCTCATGTGCATTTGAAATATACGAATATTAGATTGCATCATGTACCTTTACATTATAAGACTTCTAGCATATTTGACCATAGTTGTCTTTGATGTTTGACTTCTTTTTGAGCTTGCAACTTGATCACTTTCCTTGGTCTTTGTCTTCATCAAAAACATGTATTTTACATTAATAATATGAACTATGAAATAACAAAACAACTATGTAAAAGAATAAATTAATTAAACTAAATAAAGTGATATGTGCAAGTTCTTTGTTTCAGAAATCAGCAAGAATTAATTGGTATTTGGACCATTTTTTGCAATATAATCAACAACTTTATCATTACAAAATAATTAAAGTAAAAAGGACTCATGTCCAATTTTATAATTCAAACTTAATTTCAAAGTACTGCAGAAAAATCTAAATAGGTACATAAAATATACTCACTTCATAGAGGAAAATAAATAGTACCGATGCATTTCTCCTATTTCTACAAATAATTGGTATTCAAACATAATATAACTAATAAATAAAATATGGTTAGTATTTTATTTTAATTACGAACGTAAATTATCAAATAAAATATGAAAAGGACGGTAACTCATTGTTTAAGGAAATTATTGAGCAATACACTAGTCGGTTAAGATGTGTCAAGGCGATCAAAATACAAAAATCACAATCATGCTTTGACTTGGATACATGATAAAATATTACAAAAATCCAAATGTTGTTTGCTATTGTCGCTAAATTTGTGAAAACATTGCTTTAGGAATATAGTTCAAATGGAAGGAAATTGTTATTATAATTAAAAGGGAATATTCATATTGGCACTAAAAAAAAATATGCATATCACTACTACATGTTTCGATCAAGGTACAGAGAGGAAAATACCTTATGGTTTTGGTGATGATGCAAGGCGGCTTTTGATCAAGGTACAACGAGGAAGAATGCTTTAAGGTTTTGGTGATGATGCAAGGCGGCTTTTGATCAAGGTACAGAGAGGAAGAATGCCTTATGGTTTTTGGTGATGATGCAATGCGGCTCTGTGCTAATATCTCGCCTCTATATATATATATATATATATATATAGTATTAGCCTAGGTTATTACTATTATAATAATAATAATAATAATAATAATAATAATAATAATTATTATTATTATTATTATTATTATTATTATTATTATTATTATTATTATCTCATTCTATTAGAGAAATATAGTTAATATTAATAATTTAATCAATTACTAAGGCAAACACACAGACACGCCTAAAGAAATTAGAACACATATTAACACTCATAAAAAAATTAGTATTGTATCATTATACTATTTAAAATAAGGTAATGAGAAATTGGGGTGTTACACTATTCCTACGATATTGTTTGTCACTAAAAAGTAGATAAATATAAATATATAATTGATCTATTCCTACGGTATTGTTTGTCACTAAAACATATTATTATTTATTAAATTAAATTTATTTTATCTCCCTACGAATTATAATTCAAATTATGAATACCAGTAAATTAAATTAAATTAAATTAAATTAAATTAAATTAAATTTTCTAATTTTTTTTATTAACTAATGTCATTGAAACATACAGTAAAATATAATTTAATTTTACTAATTCTATTAAAATAAACAATAAATAGTTATTTCACTCTAAAAGATTCAATAAACTTTCAACAAAAGCCAAAATGAGTTTCTTAATATTTATTATGATAAACTGCAAACTATTTCATAAAGAACTATAATCATCTTCCTAAACAAAATATTTGATAAATACTCCAAAAAGTTTTGATTATGAATATAAAAAGTAAATAATGGAATAGGAGATCCAAATCCAACCATAACAGTAAATTGCCTTTATGCTAGACCTAAAATTGTTATTGAAGCTTTAGTCAAGGAAAAGGCCAAAGACTCACTTCATTAAAAACTAGAGGCATAATTTATATCTCCTGCTTATGCATTAGTTGTAAAATAAAATATAAAATAAAGCATACACTATAATCATTTCATGATTGGGTGAATGAATAATAATAATAATAATAAGATTGATGTTGTATACCTTTAAAAAAAAATATTGATGTTTTACTTACCATGTATAATTGTTTTGGTAAACTTATGTATTTAATTTTTTATTTTTTATAACAGATTCGTCTTTGATCTCATTTAGTTCCTTATTTATAATTGATGCACACCAACTTAATTATTTTTATCAACAAATGTCAAGGTGAAAACTCATCTTGAATTATTAATAATAATTTTAATTTTTTACAATAATTTTTATAAAAAATAATGCAATTCATAATCATCTTATTTCAATAACTATTATATTTACCATACCCATCAGAATATTCAAGGACCGAAAGGTTCCCCAAATTTTTCTAAAGTTTCTCAATGTTAATATGTTATTATAATTTCTTATCTCTAAACAATTTTATTTTGGGAATTTCATTTTGTATTTTGTATTGGTTTTTTGTGTAAATTTTTATGGAATTGGTTGTTATTTGATGGAATAATGTTCTCGATGAATACTTGATAGAGATTTGTCTAATCATAGTGCGTTCTTGTTATCAAATGTAGAGGAAGACCGGAAGGCTTAGCCATTCTATATGATAAAATTTTGGGTGGATTTTAACGGGTATCAGAAAACTTTAAAACATAGTCGAATGTTCGTTATAAAATAAAAATTGAAAAGGGTGAAGAAGGTGTCGTGGGGTTGGCATAAGGAGAACATTTCTAATTTGAATGTAAAAATGAAGATGTTTAAATAAGGGTTACATAAGTTGGATCTACTGAATTACATTCGTTAGTAATTTAAGCCTTTTTTGATGAGGAAGTGAAACAAGTTGTGTGGAACTATGCTAGCTTTGAAATTGTTGGTCCAGATGGAGTGAGTTTTGGTTCCTTGAAAGGTTTTTGGTGTGATATTTGAGCATATTTTATGCATTTGAATTGGCGATTGATAAAAGGTTGTAATAGTTATGTTATGATCACCCCTTAGATCCAAAGAAAAGCAGTCATTTTGTGCTAAATGATTTTTTTAGTATTTTGTTGGTTGAATGTATGTACAAAGGTGTTAGATAATGTGTTGGCTAATAGATTGAAATAATTCATAGGAAATGTCATCTCAAATTCTCAGTCAGTTAAATGATGGTAGCTTCGGCTAATGAAGACTTATTCACATCATATAATGTTGGTTCATAAAAGGGTTGTGCGGTCTCTCGTTGTAACACCCAATTTGATATTAAAAAAAAAATACTTGATTGCCTATTTTTACAAAAGAGTATTTCAACTTAGGACTCCATAAAAATACAATAAATAACTCATACCTAGTATCATTAATCAGACCATGGATCACCAACTAACAACCTGTAATAATTGCACTCTCGTGAGCGTCAAACACTAGCAACGAGGGGTGAGATTCGAAATCATATAATAGTATAAGATAAGCGAGAAGAATACGCAAGTAATCAAATTGACACAATATCACATCATAACACAAAATTCAAAATCATCAAGAACATAATATCAAGGTTTATCCAAATCAATCACAATAAAAACAATCACAAAGATGCAATATAACACATGTCCTATACTCTATACTTTTTAATCATTTGATATCATTATACTCTTAAGTACATGGTTAGGAGGCTTGATATATATATTATGTCACGTGCAAGTGGACGAACAATTCAAATTGCTCATGTCCTCATAGATCTCCCAATTCAACCTAAGACACATATACGCGACTATTGAGATAAACATGTGTTGCATGGTAGCTCCCAATATTTAGAGCGCTACCTCCAAGTCACTTAGGAATTCCCCACCAGAATACTCCCAAGGTCTAACAATATTGTTTTAAAGCTCAACAATAGACCTCCACAATTAGACTCCTTCAGTTACACTTTCCCAAAATCCTCAGGCTTGTCAGACGCTATCTATATGATGACAAAATAATCTTCACGTCAAAAACTTCCAATGTCTGATTTCTCCCCTCATTGGCCTAAACTACTCCATTAAGGACATCATCTTAGCACAAGGTAAAATCATCACCATTTCATCAAGTATGGAGGTTGACAACAACATATTCATCACAATTTGATAACATCTCAATCGTCAATCACACTCATCAACAACATAGTCTGTAGTCTGTAGCTTTTGGCTCATAGTATGTAGTCCGTGCAGGCTGAGCTACGGCACAAAGCCTAAAATTTTGAAGGCCCAAAAATATTAAATATATATTATCAACATTTATAAATTTTTAGATTTTTTACAATGTTTCACTTGTAGAATGCAATATTTTTATGCAAGAGATATGGTGTTTTTAATTATAAAAAAAAAAAAAAAAAAAAAAAAAAAAAAAAAAAAAAAAAAAAAAAAAAAAAAAAAAAAAAAAAAAAAAAAAAAAAAAAAAAAAAAAAAAAAAAAAAAAAAAAAAAAAAAAAAAAAAAACTATAATAATGAGTAGGCAACAATAGTAGCTTTCTTTGAAAATAATAATAATCATAATAGTAGTAGCAGCTTCTAAGTTCCAGAATCGAATGATTTATTTACATTTATAAAATTAAGATCATATAAACTAAATTATTAAAAATAATTATTTGTTTATTACTACTTTGGGAAGATTATTGACAAAGAAAACAAAGATTATATGACAAATGGCGACTTTGTCGTAGGTGTATCCATGTGATTGTGTATTTATGATATGTTTTTAATAATTTGACTTTATATCTCATTCATATGGTATAAAAATGGCTAAATTATATTTTTTATTATTTTTTAAGTTTGGTTTAGTTTTCACTTAAGTCATTAAATTTTTTTTAATTTAGTCTTTTAAATAATATTTTGTTTACTATTTAGTCTTATTTTTTGGTCGGTTTGTAGAAATACCCATTACTAGAAAAACTGATTTTAGCGTTGGCCAAAAGCTCACACTAACGTTGATTTAACGTTTGATTAGCGTCGGTGTCGAGTCTAGGCTAAAACGGTCGAAACTAATACATAGCGTCGGTCGGATGTCATCCGACGCTACGTTAGCGTTGGTCAGACCCACTCTAAGTTGACGCTACGCTAGTTTCTATCGGTTGCCACGTCATTTAAAAAAATTATATAACGACAAAAAAAAGGTAGTGTCGGCCTAACCGACGCTTTAGGCAAATAAAAAGGGAAAATGTAGAAGCAGTTTACGATCAACAATGAAAGGACTTCAAAGCAAAGTTAGAAAAGTGGTTTCTTGACTCTATCATTTTAAATTGAAAACTCTAGAACTATTTACTGAAACAAGTACATATTAATATACAATTCTCTAGAATCTTGTGATAGTGTCTACCAAAGAGGCAAAGAGGAAAAGCGTATTCATTGATTCTAACTTGACCACGTTGAACGTCTTCACGTTTAAGACCACGAAGAAGAAGACCAACATTTTAACCAGCCTAATATATGTAAAAATCCATATTAGTTTAATATGTTATAAAAACAGCCCTTAAGATGAAGATAAGAGTAACTTACTTGTCCTTGATCCAGAATCTTCTTGAACATCTCAACTCCAGTTAATGTTGTTTTCAGACGACCACCCTACCAGGGAAAGCTTAGTTTTAAGAACCACCATTACAATGCAAGGAATTTATTAAAAATCCGATAAATAACAATTGACCAATGTCCATCTAAGAACAAAATACTAATCACCACTAATAGCAAATAAAATATAGAAGCAAAAAAGAATAAGCAATCAGTAAATGAGAATTTGAGGGCATCCCTAAGTCTAGGAAATGACTCAATCAACATACCTGCATCAGACCCAAAACCTCAACCTCGTCACCAACTTTGATAATTCCTTGTTAAACACAGCAAGTAGCAATTGTTCCTCGTCCCTACAACACAAATTAAAAATACAAAGCAGCAGACGTGACGTTCTGGTTATTGCTTTTAATTATGATCTTGCTTTGAAACATACAAGATGAACTAATGCAGCTTGTGATACTTCGATATTCTATTGTTTTCTTAAAAAATAGAACAAAAAATTGAGACAACAATATGTTTGAAGTATCATATCCAATTGAAATTCGATAGACGCCACACTGTTGTGTCGATGTTAATAGCAAGGCTTAATAGTGAATGATTAAAAATACCTTAAGACTAATAAATATTGTAAGATTGTATATAACCTAGCTCATCTTTATTTCAATAAGTTGGCATTCTTCAAATAAAAGTAAGATAATAGAAAAGAATGCACAATTGCATGCCTTTTACCTGAATTGAGAATACATATCTTCAATGGGCATCAAGAAAGGCTTGTCAAGCTGGCTAACAGGGTCGGGAATGTATTCATCAACAGCATCCATTAATTTTAGAATGGCCTTTCTTCCAATCTCTTCATTTGTACCTTGTAGAGCAGACAATCCAGAATCTCTAATGATTGGGATTTCATCTCCAGGGAACTTGAAGAAGCTCCAAAGCTCTATCAGATACATAACGAACATAAATCCAGTTCAAATTTCACTGTGTTAAAACATCATAACATCAATTCTCAAAGCCTATTTCCAATGTATCGATGAAGTGTAAAACATGTTTATAAACTCAATGCATATAAATAAACAACATCATTACCTCAAAAACCTAGTTGATTTCAAACCAAAGCCATGTGATCATTACAACGTTGACGTCCATATAACGGTACTGACGTAATAAATCATAAAAATAAATAATTCTTATATTAGTCCTTTAAGTTTTGACTAAAATACATATATGGTCTTTTAAGTTTAACCTAGGTTTCACTCAGATTCTCTTTATCATCTTCCTTTTCACCATCTTTTCTACTACATCTTTAAAAACCCTAAAATTTAAAATTTGTAATATCAATAAAAAAATTCAAAACGTTGACCATGTGAATTAGAGAAAACCCAAAAAAAAAATATATATCATTCCAATAAGAATTAAAAAATGTGTTATTGTTAGAAAAGAGAAAGCCACTATAAATTCAGTAAAAAATGTCTATTAATTGGTGTTTTTATGGAGTCTTTAGTTCAATTAATTTTTAATATTCCCCATAATGTATTTTATTTGCACAAACTAATCGACTTTGTTTTTGTTTTTATGGATTTCAAGTAGAGGTTTAGGATTTCAAACTACATTTTTTTTCTTCTTCCAACGATACAAATTGAACTCTTCATCTTATTTATCATCAACCTCCATCATCTTCATCTTAAACTTAAAAAAATAGCCCAAAAACTCTCAACTAAAAAACTAAGCAAATATGAAATTAAATCCAAAAATTTGAAAATGAATCTCAACTTGGAGTAACAGATTTAGAGTTGATGATGATGAGGAGAAATAATGACTAAGAGATCAAACGAAATATAATTTAAAGATAAATTTTAATAAAATTAAAAAACAAAAAGGACTAGTTTGAGAAATGAGACAAACTTAAAGTACCCCAATGAGTTTCATTTTTCTAGGTTAGAATAATTCTATATTTTTTTAGAATCTTTATTTTTAATAAAAATTAATTAAAAAATATATTTATTTTTGTCATATCAACACCATTATACACAAGTCTATGGATGTAATGGATCGGTTTTGTTTTTGATAGAAAATAAATCTGAATCCATACAAAATAATTGATTTTGGTTTTGATAATATTTAAAAATCTGAACCAGACTAAACTTGATGAAAAACGGGTTGGTTTGGTTCGAGTCGATCAAGTTGATATTTAAAAATTTTATTTAAAAAAATATAAATATATTAACTTTTATTCAAACACTAGATTTTTTATATAACTTAAAAAAGTATAGAAGCTACAATGAAAAAGGTAAATATGCAACATACTTTTTTAAGATAAGTATATTAATATAGTGTGAAATATAAGATATAATAAATTTGAGTTTCAGGTGATCGATTTTGAATGATGCAAAATCGATACTCGAACCAATAGATATTAAACTTGATTGATTTGGTTTAGCTTCAAACAAGGAAAAACACCAAACAAATTTAATTGGTTTGGTTTGGACTTTTGGTTCATTGGTTTTGTTCTTACACCTCTACATGAGTAAGTATAGTAACGGTCACATTACATTTTCTTAACGAAACTAACAAAAAATAATATTTATGTAAAATGGATCATAACTTAAAGATTAACTATGCTAATGAGATATAAATTAAATGAATAATTCGAAGAAACAAACTTAAAAAGACCTAAATGAGATAGATTAAACTTAAAATACTAAAAGTATATTTTAGTCAATAAAAAACTATTTTTTATTCATTATATATGAGTATTATGTTGTTGCAAAAATCTAAAATTATGTTTATGATTAAAGAAATAATCAAACAACTTAGCCAGGGTAGCCAGGGTATTGTCAAATCTCTTTTTTTTTTTTTAAATAATGTGATTAATATAGTTAATATAATATGTAATTAATTTAATAGTTGTAGTTTTTGTATTGATTCATCTTCTTAATTAGGAAATAATAAATGTATTTAATAATAATTATGGATAAATGAGGTTGGTTTGTGGTACACTTCTTCTAAAAGATTTCTATATTTATTCTCTTAATCAATACCTTTAGAGTACTCATTATTATTTTATTTAATATTTAAGTTATGTTTGTAGTTTATCTAATAAATCTATCTAAATTGATTTAAAAAAACAAAATACGTAGATAAAATTATTTTTATATGTAGATATGAAGATATTGTAATATTTAAGTCATGTTTTACTCTTAACATGAAGATATTAAAATTGGAATATTGTATTTGATTTATTTATAAAGATTGCATTTAGTAGTAATTGATCGGTCGTTGTCACTTTAACATGTGTACAATTAAGTTTAAACTATATAAACGATTCAAAATTAAAAGCAAAAACTCTTAGATATAATTATTGGATTTATTATTGATTGGTCTTTTAGAAGTTGATGGTCTAGATTATTCTTATTTTTAAAATTTTATTCTCTTTAGATTAATGGTTTTGGAATTTGATGTTACAATTTTTTATATAAAATTTACTTTTTATTGTGTACACTACTAGCCCCAAAGAATATTTAATTCATTAAAAAATTGTTTCATAATAAATGACTTTTTTGTAATAAAAAATTGTCTTATAATCAAAACAAAAAAAATCTCAATTATTATGTAAATATGCGAAAGTAGAAGTGTGCGATCAAGTTCCAAGTTGATATAGGAGGAAGTAATATTGCTAAAATTCTTAATTCCAGGCTAGTTGTTGAATTTTTTATTTGAATTTGGTTTATTCTTTTCTAATAGATTATTCATCTGAAATGTGTATATATTAACCATGCTAGACCTCTTTGCATTTATATTAACTATGCGTTACTAATGTTAGAACATGTACATGCATGCCGTAATGCTACTCTTTTTTGTTTTATTTAATCGTACTCTTTTAGATTTAACGTGTAATATTTTTTGAGTTTTATGTAATAAAATAGTATGTTACGATTAATGAATAATTAAAACGTTTTTTTTTTTTTTATGTAATTCAGTAATTTATTTTGATGGACTTGTGGTGGTACACATTAGATTTTATAAACTTTTTTTTTTTTTGTCAACTTTTATGTTCACACAACTTTAGTTTTTATAGATATGTTTAATACTTTTTTTTTTCTCTATTTCTTTTTTCATCATCATCATAATATCACATCTATCATACCACCTTCTATATTACTATTTCTCTCAAAATATCAATTGATTTTTGGATGTACACTATTTTTTTCTCACTCAAAACATAGTTATCTGATAATTAAATTTATTGACGTGAGAATTTTGTAAAATGGTCACTTGATAAACGTTATTAACCATTATATTTCAAAACAATGGCATATGTGCCTTTTCTATGATATTTTTGTTAAGTTAATTACTAACATAATGCATCTTTTAATTCCATAATAATATAATTGAGGAATTTATTTGAAACATTCACAAATAAAATGAATTTGTTATAATTTTTCTTTAAACCATGTGGTTCTTTTGCATTTTTATTTATGGTATTCTTTCTAGATTTGTATTTAATTGGATTAAATCTCGAAAATTTTATTTATTGTGGATGAAAATTGAGTTTTACTATTTTACTTTTTCTATAATTTTCTATTCTATTTTGTGGATATTGATACCTAAATAAAAATTTATTGTATTTAGATGAATTTCCTTAGTAACCAATTATATATTACTATTGATGTTAATGGTCTTTACAAGAAACTATTTTATTCTCAAAAGCAATAAAAATTTAAGCTATATATTTTTGGTATAATTATTTATACAATATACTGTAGTCCATTTTAAATAAAATACAAATAAAAGTAATATAAAAAATTGATTTATGTTGTTAAAAATTAAAATAAATTACATCAATTTGTTGTATAATATTTTTGTTTATATTTTATTTCAGTAGTATATATTTATAATTCATATATATACTTCGTAACATTATGTGTGATATACCGGTTAAGACATTTCCTATTAATAAAGAAAACAATAACTGGATGACAAATGGTGAATTTGTCCCAAATATATCCATGTATTTCCCACGTTGTCGCTATAGATCATATTCATATGTTATAAGAACATTAAAATGCATCATTTGCGTTTTATTTTAATTTAGTTTTCGGTTAAATTATTTAAATTTTTAAAATTAATTTTTTTGAGTGACGTGTTAATTGCCACATTAGTTTTGGCTAAAATACACATATCTTCGTTGAGGTTTAATTTAATTTTTACTTCGTTCAATTTTCATGGTCTTTTTCTTTCTCTCCACCAACTTCAACACCATATTTAAAAAATCTAAAATTTAAAATTTGTAACTCAAATAGAAAATTGAAAATATTTACAATATGAATTAGAAAAAATCAATACGAGAAATTCATCATTTCAACAAAAATTAAAAATAATTGTGTTAAAAAAGATAAACCCCATTATACATTCCAAAAAAATTTCTAGTAATTCATGTTTAATGGAGTGTTTTATCACCCCTTCTTAATCTTCTATATTTTTTTTTAACAAACTAGTAGTTGATTTTTTGTATGGTTTCAAAAAGAGTTTAGGCTTCCAGATGAAATTTATTCTTCTTCCCACAAAATCAATTGAACTCTTCATCTTCTTAATCATCAACTTTGTCGTAAACTTAAAAAAAATAAAAAAAAATCCAATTAAAAAACAAAGTAAATATGAAATTAAAACTTAAAAAAAAAATATATATATATATATATATATATATATATATATATATATAAATCATATCTTGGAACAATAGATGTAGAGAAAAATAATGGAACAAAAATTATAAAACAAAATATATCATAAATAACCAATTCAAAAAATAAAAAAACTTCAGTGGGTTAATCCGAGAGATTGGTCAAAATTAAATAATAATTTTATTTTTCTGGGTTATTTTCATGTACTTGATTTGAGTTTTGAAGTTCGATTATTTGTTTTTGCTAGAGTGGTAGTTAAAAATAATTTTTTTTATTTACTAGCTATATCTTTGAAATTATTAATTTAATCGAGGTAATATTAATTATCGATTATAGATGTTGCCTTTTGGATCATATCATACATATTAAAATTTTGATCTTGTTAATGAAATTAATTTAGAACGTTTAAAATAGCTGAAAATTTACACCATATTTTATTACGTGTTATTTTTTAGAAGAAAAAAAAAAAAGATTTGTTGTTCACATGGTTTACAGTGGCCTCGTATAAATATTGGATCCTGAGTGTCGAAATATTTATTTGAAATAATTGATTTACTAATTCTAATTTTGTGTACTCGTTAGAGTTTAACTTGATGATTAGATTTGAAGAATTAGTTAGTGATTTATAATTGTGTTAATAAAAAAAAGTAAAATGATAAAATGTCTACTCATTGGAAAAAAGAAGAAAAATAAAACAAAAATTTTAAAAAAATTATCTTAATAGTTAAACTCCTTTTGAAAAATTATCTAAATTTTTTATAATCGATTTATTTTATGAGTAGAATGTTTTTGTTTTTTTTTTTTTTTTTGAGTAGAAATGCAGTTGTTGTGTTATCATTGTAAAAATGTATATTTGAGTTTAATATGAGAAGATGATGTGTTGTTTATACATTTTTTCTTGTTACATAAATTAACCTAACAAAATAGTATGCATCATGTAGATTGATATGTGTGTATAGAGATTAAAATTTATTTTATCCATTTTTTTAATTATAAAATTGCATTTTTTTTATTAGGGATCCAATTTTTAAGATTAAAACGGACCTCTAAAATCTTTAAAATTAATGGTGTGTTTAGTTTTAGACCAATTTTATGGCTTGATAGAAACTCGAGATGTATCTATAAGCCTATTGAGTACTTATGTGAGAGGAAGTTGTTATTTTGTAGATTTGTCAATTAGTGTAATTCATTATCATAACCAAATATGTCTTATGATTTGTGTCATGGGCACTACTTTAGTGTATATAAGTAAATGATTTTTTTTGTAAGTATTGAGAAAAGAAATTGAAACTATTTTAGATGTGTTAATTAATTGAAAAATTTCATATCTATCTATATATATAGTTTAAATTTTCTTTCAAAATAAATAATTATTTTATAGTGATTATTTATATAAAAATGTATTTTCGATGATCAAAGTACAAGTGAAATTTTAGAAATCTTATAGATTTTTAAAATACATGTAATTTATTTTAGTTTTTTTTTTATTTATTTAGACGTGATTTATTGAAAAATAGTTTAAGGAAAAAACTTTGAATTCTCAATGATTTTTTTGTTGTGCTAAATGATTAGTGATACATTTTATAATAATTTAAGTGTAGAAATCAATTTTTAGAATTACGTGTAACCTTTAAAGTGGTTTATGCACTATCTTATTTAATTTGGTTTGATAGCGTGTTGAATTGGTAAATAATTATCTCGCTATTTGGAAAAAAATTCCTTTACTTTGTTGTAACTTTTAAATGATGAGGATTAATTCAAAAGAAAATTTAGTCGTGATCAATTTGGAACAGTTAGTCTTCTACGAGAGTATGTTACATATGTGAGAATCATCATTTGAGTTATGAGATTAACAAAGCTTGGTGCTAATTTTTGGATTAATAATTGGATGGTGTATACGATTATCTAAATATTAAATTGTTTGTGTTTCAAGTGTTCTATTTATTGGAAATTAGTGTATAGAGTAAGAGTAGTCGAAAACGTCTAAAAGTGAAATAGTTCTATATTTTTTTGATCAAATTATTGATTATATATTGATGCAAGTTTCTTTGTTACTACTCGTATGTTTCAAATAAATTATCATGAATGTGTGATTAAGTGAATTTTTAACTTGAAGTAAGGACTATTAGCAGTGGCGGAGCTTGACTAAATAGTTTGGGGTGGCCGACATAAAATTACAATATGCATAAAGCAAATAATATTATATAGCAAAAAATTAAGTTATAAAAAGCATAATTAACTTGAGATCATCAATAATAGACTAAGAACTTATACTTGTAGCTAAATTTAAAGAGTTGAATTCTAAAACATGCATCTATTATTTATGTTTCTTTATTCTAAATCAGCAAAACTAGCAATTTAGAAAACAAATTTAGGAAACAAAATCAGCAAACAAGCAACCATCATTCTAAATATGTCAAATATCTTGTTCAATAAACATAGCAACAACAATTAAAATTAACCAATTTAGCAACAACCATTTAGTCATCATTCTAATCGAGCAGCCAACAATTTAACAAATCATTCTAAAATCAGCAACTTAGCAGTTAAACAATTTAGCAATCATTATAAACAAGCAGCCAACAATTTAGCCATCATTCTAATCAGACAGCCAACAATTTAGCAAATCATTCTAAAATCAACAATTTGACAATTTAAAAATTTATCCATAGTTCTAAACAGGCAGCCGACAATTTAGCAAATCATTGTAAAGAGACAACCAACACTTTAACAATTTAACACTTTAGCAAATCAGCAAACACCTTGTATGCAACAACACTTTAGCAATTTAACACTTTAGAAAATCAGCAAACACCTTGTATGCAACAACACTTTAGCAATTTAGCAAAATCACACAAACACCTTGTATGCAACAAAAATCAGCAAATCAGCACAAACATTGTTCAAACTCCTTTTCAAACACCTTGTTAAGCAAATCAGGAAAATCAAAAAATCAAAAAATTCCAAACCTTTGGAGTTTTGACGACGAATGGTCGAGGCAAGGCGAGACGAGTCTGAGGCGAGCTGAAGCGAGACGAGTCCGAGGCGAGGCGGGACGAGTTAAGCAAATCAGGAAAATCAACAAATCAACAAAGTCCGAGGCGAGGCGAGGCAAGCTGAAGCGAGACGAGTCTGAGGTGAGCTGAAGCGAGACGAGTCCGAAGCGAGGCGGGACGAGGCCGAGACGAGTTAAAGCGAGGCAAGGCATCAACAACACAAGATGGCAAGAGGGTGGAATCGTGAATCGCGTTCAGAAAGCAAGAGAGAAAGAGATAGATGAAGACTGGATCTGGAAGAGAGGAAGAGAGATTTAGGTTTTTAAGGAAGAGAGACTGGATCTGGAAGAGAGGAAGAGAGACTGGATCTGAATCTGAAAGAAAGGAAGAGAGACTAAACCTATAATTTTGGTTTTTTTTTTTGGGTGGCAGCGGCCACCCCCTGTCCCTACCAAGCTCCACCACAGACTATTAGTTGCGGTGCCGCTTTTGCACTTCTGGACAACTTTGAAGATACTTTTAAATACCCATGTTTGAATTTGAATTACCACAATTATGATTATCTTAAATAGTTAACCTTTGACTAAGAGTGACTAGCTACCCCGATGACTCATCGTCAATAAAAGAGGCAACACTAACTTGTTGTTATTATTGTTAGGAATACTTGTTAACTTTTTTGTTTTTGTTTTGAAATATATAAAGAAAATCATGTTCATTTCTTATAAAAAAAATTGAGTGACTAGGAGTCTTATGTGGCATCATTATTGGAGTTGTTAATGGTTTATGTGGCATGAATATTAGGTTGGAGTGTATTTTGAAACTATGTGAAAATATTTGTCCTCTTTCATTATGTTTATGTACTTTAGTTCTTGATTTCTAAGAAATTGCTCATGATACGAATTCTTGTGTGTATCTCTATTTGAAATTCATAAGGGTATGAAATAATTGAAAAACTGCTCTCTCTTTCTTACTTAAGGGAAACTTGTTGAGAAATTGATAATATTATTTAATTTTTTTTAGAAAGTAAAACTAGAAAATATGTGTCCTCTTTCACTATGTTTATGTACTCTAGTTCTTGATTTCTAAGAAATTGCTCATGATACGAATTCTTATGTGTATCTCTATTTGAAATTCACGAGGATATGAAATAATTGAAAAATTGCTCTCTCTTTCTTACTTAAGGGAAACTTGTTGAGAAATTGATAATATTATTTAATTTTTTTTAGAGAGTAAAACTAGAAAGTATTTGTCCTCTTTCACTATGTTTATGTACTCTAGTTCTTGATTTCTAAGAAATTGCTCATGATACGAATTCTTGTGTGTATCTCTATTTGAAATTCACGGGGATATGAAATAATTGAAAAATTGCTCTCTCTTTCTTACTTAAGGGAAACTTGTTGAGAAATTGATAATATTATTTAATTTTTTTTAGAGAATAAAACTTGAAAATTATTGTTTGAGAAATTAGTTGGAGTTAACCATCTATTTGGCATAATATCGCTTCACTCAACTTTAAGTAATAAGTTTATCATTACTAAATCTATAAGACTTATTTCCTTCGTTCGTGATTGAAATATTATATGCAATTGTTTAAATGATTCATTGTGTCATGTTAGTTTATAATGCTAAGCTAATTGATTTTTGACATGTTGTGCTTAAACGAGTAATGAAATTTAGAATATATGTTAATTAGATTTAGAATTAATTTTCTTTATATGATGTTGTAATCTTGTACATGTTAAACTAAATGATTGACATAGATATCAAATATTATATTTTTATATTTTTCTAAAAATAATAGTATTTTAGTGTACACATTTTAAAGTCTAGGATTTTAGGCGATTCTAGGTGCATATATGCATTTGTAACTAATTTGATGCGCCTTGTATGTTGACTAATGTTAAGTGTGCACATAATTATATTTAATTACTTTTAAATATATCTTATTTTAATTAATTATTTTATAAAAAATTATCTTGAGACATTAGTAATATTGATATTGACTTTCTTTATTTTTATGTGGTTGTTACGGTATGATGATTTTATACATATTAATTTTGATTTAGTAATTAATATAAATTGTTGATGTTATATTTATTTATTTGATCATTTTGATATTCTATAAAGATGATGTATTTTATGTGATTACTTTGAAAAATATTATAGTAATAACTATAGTTATTATTTTGATCATCACAGTTTTGATTAAAATTATATTTATCTACGTTAAGGAAAAATAATATTATGTTAAAATGAGTGTTTTGGAGAAAACGTTTCTAGCGTAGATAAATAAAATAAATTATTTATTAATGACTTTTAGAAATACTATAAAATGAATTTTAGACCAGATAACTGTTTAAACCCTTATTTTCTACTTATGCATATTAATTTGTGCTATTATTGGTTGGACTTTTATTTCCTACAGTTGCTGCGAAGGACAATTCTACCCTGCACCTCCATACCTAAACTTGCCACCCCTCAAGACAAATGGAAATACAATTTTACCCTTTTAACTATTTATCATAAGTTTCAAAATTGATAGATTCGGAAGTTTCAAATTTTGAAATTTTCGAATTTTAAAATTTGTGAAATAAGGATTACATTTTTAAAATTTTGAAAGTTTCCATATTTGAAAATTTTCAAAATAAGGATTATGTTTCGAAAATTTAGAATGTTTTGTAAGTTTCCGAATCAAGAATGTTTCGAATGTTTCCAAATTTGAAAATTTTCGAAAGTTTCCAAATTTTGAAAATTTCGAAAGTTTCCAAGTTTGGAAAATTTGAAAAGTTTTGAATTGTTTGAAAGTTTCAGAAATTTTTGAATTCTATTTCGAAAGTTTCGAATTGTTCTAAAGTTTCGAAAATTTTAGAAATTGACATGTTGAAACTTTCGAACATTCTAGAAAGAGCGGTGAAAAAATTAAAAATTAAAAATGTTGAAGGGCAAAATTGTATTTTTCACCTTGGTTTGGGGTGACAGGTTTAGATGTGGAGGTGCAGGGTAGAATGCTCTGCTGCGAGTTGCTCATTACACTCTTATTTCTGCCTCAGACTTTACTATCCTGTGTTGGGTCTTACAGTTTTACTTTTTTTCCTATACATCTGCTATCTGCAACCCCTCCTTCTGCGATTAAAAGAATAAAAATTGAAAATCAGATTAATGGCAACCAAATTGCAGCAAACCTTTTTTCTCTCAAATTCACTACCAGCAATTCTTTTACATTTGAATCGATCTCAACCACTGTCCCACACAAAATCGGCCACCGAATCTATTTTTGGTTTCAATTTTATCGATCATGACTCATTTTCATTAGAACTTATAACTTAAAAGATAACATTTTTGAAACTTTTAACTCAATTTTATCAATCATGGCTTCAATTTAATTTGCCACATTATACTTTTTTAAAGGAATTTATAAAAAATTTACGTAAGTGGATTATAACTTAAAAATTAATGTGGCTAATGAGATAAAATTAATGACTAAATCAAAAATAAATAAATAAAACCTATAGACAACGTATGATAATTATGTTTACCAAAAGTCTAGAATTAAAAGAGTAATTTTTTTTATCGTGTCAATAACTATTTTTTATTGACAACGTATGATAATTATGTTTACCAAAAGTCTAGAATTATGTTTATTATTAAAGAAATTATCAAGCAACCTCGTAGTTGTCAAAGTTTAAACACTTTACCTACCTCAATAACCCTTCAATGGCTCAATATTCTCGAAAGCCAATTAAATAATATATTATTTAATAAATCTACTTTTGATTTTCATACCTATTTATCTTGCCGAATATATTCATATGTTTCACAACAATTAAATTCTTAGAAATTGTAGCAATGATGAAAATCAAAGCTTTTAATCTGTGTTTCCTTTGTGCACTATTTCTTTTATCTGTTGTGGCAACACAGACATTAAAAGTAGGTAAACAATATACAAAATAGTCAAAGAAAAATGTTTTGGTAGATAAGCTTGATGGTGGGCGAAAACTCATAGATATAGAATCTTTTGATCAAAATAAGCCCATTGGTGCGGGAAATAAAACAAAGGAAGAAAGGATGATGGAAAAGGAAGCAAAGAAGAAGAAAAGGGAAGCAAAGCAGAAGGAAAGGGAAGCAAAGCAGAAGGAAATAGCTTTGGTAAAGGAAGCAAAGCAGAAGGAAAGAGCTTTGGCAAAGGAAGCAAAGCTGAAGGAAATAGCTTTGGCAAAGGAAGCAAAGCAGAAGGAAAGAGCTTTGGCAAAGGAAGCAAAGCTGAAGGAAAAGAAAGCAAAGCAAAGGGAAAACACACAATTTTATATAGATTTTAGTAATGAAGCAAGGAGATTACACATGGAACGCAAAAGGGAACAAGCAACGAGAAAAGCTGATATAGCAAGGGCACAGAAAGAAAGGAGATTAGTATTGGATAGTCTAACGGATATAATGTGTGCATTGTCTGACATCATTTGCAAGAAGAAGAAAATGGAAGCAAAGTAGAAGGAAAGAGCTTTGGCAAAGGAAGCAAAGCAGAAGGAAAAAGCTTTGGCAAAGGAAGCAAAGCAGAAGGAAAGAGCTTTGGCAAAGCAGAAGGAAAGGGAAGCAAAGCAGAAGGAAAGAGTTTTGGCAAAGGAAGCAAAGCAGAAGGAAATAGTTTTGGCAAAGCAAAAGGAAAGGGAAGCAAAGCAGAAGGCAAGAGCTTTGGAAAAGGAAGCAAAGCAGAAGGAAATAGCTTTGGCAAAGGAAGCAAAGCAGAAGGAAAGAAAGGAAAAGGGTATGGGTCGAGGGCAATAGCAATAGCAATGGAAAATAAAATGAAAGAAAAAAAATAAAGAGAAAGGGTATGGGTCAGGGAGAAGGCCAATGCATTATTAGTTGTAAAAATAAAATATAAATAAAGCATACACTATAATCATTGCATGATTGGGTGAATGAATGATAATAATAATTGATGTTGTATACCTTTAAAAAAAAATTGATGTTTTACATACCATGTACAACTGTTTATGTAAACATATGTACGTGATCATTTTTATTTTTATTTTTATAACAGATTCGCTTCTTTAATCTCATTTAGTTCCTTTATTTATAATTTATGGACAACTAATTAATTATTTTTTATCAACAAATGTCAAATTGAAAATCCATCTTGAATCATTATTAATAATTTTAATTTTTTACAATAGTTTTTATTAAAAATAATGCAATTCATGATCATTTTCTTTCAATAAATATTAGATTTACTATACCCATTAGATAAACAACTTTTTAAAACTGAATCTAAGAAATGAGAATTCAAATTTATGATCATAAATGAACAAAGAGTAGAAATATGTCAAAACAAATATCTCATCGCACGAAATAAAATGATTCTCTCAAGAACTAAACCATTTAAATTTATGAAGGTCAAAGAATAAACCATTTAAATTTGTCCAAAAAAAATATATTTGAATTTGCAAAAAAAAATAATGTTATTCAACCAAATAAACGAAACAAAGAATTCAAGGACCGAATGGTCCCCTAAACTTTTATAAAATATTTCGATATTAGTACGTTATTATAATTTTTTATTTCTATACTAAATCTCAATGTTAGTATGTTATTATGTGGAATGTGTTCAATTTAAGACTCTTGGTGCTATGGGAGCATTAGGCGTTGATTGTCAAGGTTAAATTGTGGGTCAATGTGAGGGAAATAAAGTCTAGTCTTATGAACTTTGAAGGTTAATTTTTAAAAGCGTCTTCTTTTAGGGATCAATGTGAATAATTCTTGGTTGAAGAGACGATAAAAGTATTTTAACACTCCAAATTTTATAATAAATTATTTTATTAATGAAATATAATTTCAAATATTTAAACTGATGTTAAAATTATTTTATAATATATGTTAATTAAATTTAGGATTAATTTTCTTTATATCATGTTTTAATCTTGTACATGTTAGACTAAATGAGTGATATAAATATCAAATATTATATTTTTATATTTTATATATTTTACTAAAAATAATAGTATTTTAGTGTACACATTTTAAAGTATAATAGTATTTTAGTAATATTGATATTGATTTTCTTTATTTCTATATAGTTTTTACGGTATGATGATTTTTTACATATTCATTTTGATTTAGTAATTAATATAAATCGCTGATGTTATATTTATTTATTTTATTATTTCGAATAATCTATAAAGATGTTGTATTTTTATATTATTATTTTGAAACAAATATTATAGTAATAATTATAGTTACTATTTTGAGTATGAGAGTTTTGACTAAAATTAGATTTATCTATATTAAGGAAAAATAATATTATGTTAGAATGAGTGTTTTGAAGAAAAAGTTTATAGCGTGGATAAGTAAAATAAATTATTTATTAAAGACTTTTAGAAATACTAGAAAATGAATTTTGGACCAGACGACTGTTTACACCCTTATTTTTTTACTTCTGCATATTAATTTGAGCTATTATTGGTTGGTTTTTTATTTCCTACACCTGCTGCCTCAGACTTTACTATTCTGTGTTGGGACTTACAGTTTTATTCTTATATCTCTACGTTTTCTCTCTACACCACTCATATTGCAATTAAAAAAATATAAATTGAAAGTCAGACTAAAGGCCGCGAAACAATTTTTCTCTCAATTTCGTTTCCACCAATTCTTTGTTGCTTGAATCGATCACAATCTCTGTCCACACAAAATTGGCCACTAAATCCATTTTTGGTGCCAATTTTATCAATCGTGGCTCCGTTTCATAAAAACAAATGCGTTTCTTTCGTTGGGCGAACTATTTTTGGCCAAATCTGATCACTACGTTTGTCGTCTCAAAAAAATAGTATTATTTTTGGATTTCTCTTGTCGAAACTTACAAGAAGAACTACTCATTTACATTTTTCGTTGAAGTTGAAGTCGGATACTTATGGCACTCGGATGTGGAGATTATTTTATCATAATATAAGTAGGGTCTAATAAGCCTAGTGATTTCGAGGAAGTACAACTGAATGCGCCTGATCATGGAAGTCTGCTGTTGAGCCTTAAGGAAAAATTGTTAGACATTGGAGATATTCGGATGGAGAATTCCTAGGTGAGTAGGAGGTAGCACTCCAAATGTCGACAGCTACCATGTAACACACATTTACCTCTACTTTTGCATATATGTGACTCGCATGGAGTTGAGGGTGAAGTAGTAATGTCGATTTACAAAGAATTGGGTTTGAATTGTAAATGTTTCTATTTCAAAATTCCTGAAAAACTTAAGGATTTTACTTAGGAATGATCTTGGTTAAGAAAACAAAAAACGGAGAACGTTATTGGTTAGCTTGAAAACAAAAATTCAATTTATGTTTTAATTCAAGTAATCAATCAGACTTAATAAATAAGGAGATAAGAGAACTAATATATGTGAATAAAAATATTCAGCTTTTGAATACTTTTTAAAATATGTTTGACTGGGATGGTTTATTCGTTCATGATCAGTCTTATCCTGTGTTTAATGATCCTTTATGCTTCACATAAATTTGTTGATGTTAAATCTTTGATCTGGAAACTCGATTCTATTCAAATCAATTTGGAGAATGATGATGAACTTCTACAGATATAAGGAGATTGATACCGAGCTTCTGCAGAATTATGGAGATTGATAATCGATCTAGATTGTCAGTCTTGTACTTTCAGGAGATTGATGATCAATCTTGAGGTTCAATGTTTGATTATTCTGGACGACTTCCCGATCAATCTGGATGATTTTGTACATACCAAAATTGATTAACTTTCTTGACAATTAAGTTGGATAAGTTTCATACTTGTTTTATCTTTTTGGATTCATGAGTTTTTATCTTAGTGATTCGAATGCCTTCTTTGACTAGAATGAATCATACTTGTTCCTTGCCAAGTACTGATAACATTAGCATGAAATTTAGAGGCAGAATCTTTTATGAACTAGTGCAGATTGATTAATCTTGAGGCTGTGATGATCAGTCTTGATCTTGGAGAACATTCTCTGTTTTATCTAGAATCAGTGGCGGAGCTTGACTGAAAAGTTTGGGGTGGCCGACATAATTCACTCTCACAAGTTTTCTTCATGAAAAAAGAATCAATTCTTCTACTCTTCTTCGTTCTCACAAACTTATCTAAATCAATCAATTCAATAAACATAAAACATTTTATATTCAACAAAAAAAATAAAACACTTTATATAGACAAAAAAAAACTCAAACAAAAATGCAACAAAACTCATACACCTTGTATGCAAAAAAAAAAAAAACTCAAACACATAAAATCAAACACCTTATGTGCGACAAAAAAAAACTCAAACACTTTATATTGACATAAACTCAAACACCTTATGTGCAACACAAAAACTCTAAAAAAAAAATCAACTAATTAAAACTCCAAATCAAAATTTCAAACTCCAAATCAAAACTCTAAACTCAACAATAACAATATAAGCTTTAAATTTTATGCTAACAAAAATCAAACCTAACAAAAATCAACACTAACTAACAAAAATCAGCAATAACAAAATAGAAATTCGAACATTTTGAACAAAGCAGCAACGAGATCTAGAGACAGATGATTGATGAGGTTGCGGCGAGTAGAGAGGCAGCGACGAATGGCCACGGACAGAGGCAGTCAGGCAGACGAACAATTGGCCTCAGCGAGCGATTTCGTGAGCGAGCAGACGAGCGATTGTCGTAGAGAGACGACAGCACATTTGTCTTGATTCATGAATCTGATTATGGAGGAGGGAGAGAAGAAGGCTGGAACTTGTAAGCAAAAGGGAGAGAGGGAGAGAGGAAGGCTGGATGGAAGAGAGAGGAAGAAAGATAAAACTGAATTAAGTTTAGGTATGCTTGTAATTTTTTAATTTTAAAATGGACATTTTAGTCATTGTACCTATAAATTTTTTTTTTTGGGTGGCCACGGCCCCCCTTAGTCCCAAGGAAGCTCCGCCCCTGTCTAGAATATTCTTGTTTCTTTATTGTTCAGTTTTTATCTGATTTTTTTGTTTTGCTTGATTCCTATCTTTGAATTAATTAACTCAAAAGCACAAGTTAAATTAACATAACATTTTAAAATCATAATTAACATTCTTAATTAACCTTTGTTTATTTTCATCAAAACTTTAATTTGAGAGTTTGTCTTAACAGATGGGATCTACGAGGATAGGACCAATTTGAATTGTCCGTCCACCGGGATAGTGTCATGGTATCAAGCCTCCTAACCAAGTACTTCAGAGTTAAAATGGTACCACTTTGTGAAGTAGAGTTTAAGCTCATGCATAACATTGCATTTTCTTGTGATTGTTTTTGTTATCAAAAACAAAAAAAAAAATCTACTAAAAATTATTATATATTATTTTGGGGTTTAGGGTGTCACATTAGTGGTATGAGAGCATGTATGTCCAATGAGAACGAGTGTTGATTCATTAGTCGAATGTTAGTCGTGTCGGTTGTGTTTTGTTATGTATTAATAATTTTCAATATCATAATTTTTTCCCGTTATATTATTGTATTATGCACAATATACTTTTGTATACTTTTAATATTTTTGAAGTTACTAATTAACCATTTATTTCTTGTTTATTCTGATTGTAATGCACATTCTTAATTTCTATCTAAATGTCTAAATATAACCTGAATTGTTGACAATACAAACCTTTTGATTGGACTTGTGGTTTGAGTTTCGAACCTCGATTATTTGTTTTTGTTAGAGTGGTAATTAGAAATAATTTTTTTTATTGACTAGCTATATATTGAAATTATTAATTTAATCGGGTAATATTAATTATCGATTATAGATCTTGCCTTTTGGGATCATAGCATGATTATAAAAATTTTGATAAATTAATTTAGAACGTTGTTGTGAATTTTTAGAATTAAAAAAAAAAAAATCGATGAGGGAGTTAAAATTGGCTTATTTTGTAGAATGAAAATAACTTTTATTTGAATTACTTTTGATTATTTTAAAGAAATTACATTGAGTTGGATTTTTGATGATTTATAAAATAATAATAATTCTATACTCTTGATTTTATTTAACGTTTAAAATAGCTGAAAATTTACACCATATTTTATTACATGTTATTTTTAAGAAGAAGAAAAAAGATTTGTTGTTTATATGGTTTAGAGGGGCCTCATGTAAATATTGGATCTTGAGAGTGTCGGAATATTTATTTGAAATAATTGATTTTTTGATCATGATTTTGTGAACTCATTAGAGTTTAACTTGATGTTTAGGCTTGAAGAATTCATTAGAGATTTATAATTGTGTTAATAAAAAAAGTAAAATGATAAAATGTCTATTAATTGAAAAAGAAAAGAAAAAGAAAAACAAAGATTTTAAAACAATTATCTCAATAGTTAAACTCCTTTTGGAAAATTATCTAAATTTTAGATAATCGATTTATTTTATGAGTAGAAATGTAGTTTTTGTGTTATCATTGTCAAAATGTATATTTGAGTTTAATATGAGAAGATGTTGTGTTGTTTATATATTTTTTCTTGTTACATGAATTAACCTAACAAAATGGTATGCATCATGTAGATTGGTATGTGTAAAGTGTATCATGTAGATTGATATGTGTATAGAGATTAAAATTTATTTTATCTATTTTTTTAATTATAAAATTGCATTTTTTTTATTAGAGATCTAATTTTTAAGATTAAAATAGACCTATAAAATCTTTAAAATTGATGGTGTGTTTTGTTTTAGACCAATTTTATGGCTTGATAGAAACTCGAGATGTATCTATACGCCTATTGAGTACTTGATGTGAGAGGAAGTTGTTATTTTGTAGATTTGTCAATTAGTGTTATCATAACCAAATATGTCTTATGATTTGTGTCATGTGCACAACTACTTTAATGTAGATAAGTATATGATTTTTTTTTTGTAAGTATTGAGAAAAGAAATTGGAACTATTTCAGATGTGTTAATTAATTGAAAAATTTCCTATCTATCTATATATATAATTTACATTTTCTTTCAAAAGATAAGTTGAAAATAATTATTTCATAGTGATTATTTATATAAAAATGTGTTTTTGATGATTAAAGTACAAGTGAAATTTTAAAAATCTTATAGATTTTTAAAATACACGTAATTTATTATTTTTGTTTTTTTTATTTAGACGTGATTTATTGAAAAATAGTTTAAGGAAAAAAAACTTTGAATTCTCAATGATTTTTTTTTGTGCTAAATGATTAGTGATACATTTTATAATAATTTAAGTGTAGAAATCAATTTTTAGAATTACGTGTAACCTTTAAAGTGGTTTATGCACTACCTAATTCAATTTGATTTGATAGCTAATCTTTTGGTAAATAAATATTTCGCTATATGGAAAATATTTCCTTTAGTTTGTTGTATCTTTTAAATGATGAAGATTAACTCAAAAGAAAATTTAGTCGTGATCAATTTGGAACATGTGTGAAGAATCATCGTTTGAGTTATGAGATGAACAAATCTTGATGCTAATTTTTGGACTAATTATGTGATGGTGTATACGATTATCTAAATATCAAATTGTTTGTGTTTCAAGTGTTCTCTTTATTGGGAATTAGTATATAGAGTAAGAGTATTTAAAAGTGAAATAGTTATATATTTTTTTAATCAAATTATTGATTATATATTGATGCAATTGTCTTTGTTACTACTCGTTGTGACACCGTAAACTCAAAAATAACATTTATAATAATTTAGTATAAATTATTTGAAGAAAACTCGCAGCGGATAAAGAAAATCCGTTAAATATAATAAAAACTTTTATATCTAGTTTAAGATATCATGCTTCTCTAAATACACATGGAACAATTCAACTTTGTTCCTTAATCAAAACAGTGCAATGTCAATGGACTTGATTTAACTAGAATTTCTTGATATAATTCGCAAGACTTACTCGTACTAAGTTTTTCATATAAAAAGTCATTTGTAATAACATAAGTAAAATACACATTACAACTCTTAATTTCCGGTATCACCTATCAGAGCGGAGTTTCTCCAAAACTTGAACTTCAAGACTCATTAACCTGTAATAACTGGTATTTCGCAAACGCAGGGCCAAGCCAGTCAAACACAAACAAACAACGAAGGAGGTGAGTTTTGAAATCATATTGATAGTATAATATAAATAAGAGGAACACGCAATTAATCATCAATGAACCGTATCATTACACAAACATTGTTCAAGGAAAAACATCACATTATATAGTCAAAATCAAGAAAAATCAATACACTTCACTGTAAGATCAAATCATCGCAGAAATTATCATCGCACACAATACATATTAATCACAACAAAACAATCACAAGAAAATGCAATGCTATGCATGAGCTTAGACTCTACTTCACAATGTGGTACCATTCTAACTCTGAAGTACTTGGTTAAAAGGCTTGATACTATGTCACCATCTCGGGGGACGAACAATTCAAATTGGCCATGTCCTCATATATCAACTCAACTCAACCCGAGACACATATACGCGGCAGTCGAGGTAAACGTGTGTTGCATGGTAGCTCCCAACATTTGGACCGACTACGTTTGGTCTTGCTATATTCTTTGCGATATGAGAAGGAAAGCCCTGTTTCAATTAATGCAGTTTTTCAATAAACTGGCTTCCAGATCTGCCAAATACAAACATGGGGTAAACTAATTTAAACTGTTGTCTTCTTAAATCCATATATGTGTATGCATGAATGTCTCATTGTCCCCTAACATAAGTTATCCAATTTTTATACCTTACATATATGATAGTGGTGGTGAAACTATTTTGGGTTGTGGTGTCTTGTCATATCTTTGGCTTTATTCTAAAATAGAAATATAGGTTCAATGAGATTGATTAACTTAAGAACAACATTTAGATTGACGATTTTGCTGCTTTTGATATATATGGCTACATGAGAAAGTTTCTGATATTGATATCTTCACTGTGACACAACAGCTTGTCCAATTTCTTTTGAAGCAGGCATGTGTTGACAAGAGAACCTAGGACTATAATTTTTATTTTTAGTTTTAGGGACTGAAAAGGTATAAAAACTGTGTAGATACTGTAATCAACATTGTCCAATTTTATTGCGACCAAAACCATGACAAAAAAAAGAGATGGTCGAGACCAACAAAAGTTTCACCTTTCTCATGCAACATTTAGAAATTTTTGGATCTTCTTCTCGTCCAAGTTAATGAAGATAGTGGGGATAAAGATATTGGTAGTGATGTATTTGTCTTTTATTTTGTTAATTTGGTTGTATCATGTACTTGATTATACTTAGTTTTTTTATTGGAATCATGCTTTAATTAATACTTAATTACGATTTGTGAACATGTTATAAATCTTGTTTAGAAGTATCACAATACTTGAATTATTCTTTAATTAATATTTAATTTTGATTTGTTAACATAATATAAGTTTTGTTTTACAGTATTGCAATGGTATTTAAATTAAAGACTAATATTAAATATTTAAAAAATATATTTATAATAATGTTTTCATATATTTTTAGTTGAAATTTTTATATAAATAAAAAATCAGAAAAACTAATTTACAGTGGAAATTTTAGCAAATATTATGTGGATTTTTCTCTAAAAATAATTTTGATGCGAAATCACCTGCGGATATTCATAGGAAAGGTATTTGGATATTCATACGAAAGGTATTTTGGTGTATTTGGATATATACCTGCGGATTTTCAAGCGACACAAATTTGAAGGAATAGTACTACAGATAATTCTGTGTGAAAAACCGTAAGAAAATGCCTTAAGTTTACTCAGCAATTGTTGCGGAATTTATTTACTTTTCCTGCGGATAAAGCCGCAGGTAGTTTCCCTGGAGATTAAAAAATCATCGGGTAATAATTATCCAGGAAGGTTTTATGTGGGGATATGAATCCGTCAATAAATTCGTAGGTAACGTGTGTTCCTGCAGATGTTTAGCTTAAATCTGCAGGACATTCCGCAGGTAAATCGTTGATTTCTAGTAGTGGAGGAAAAACTTATTCATTGATTCTAACTTGACCACGTTGAATGTCTTCACGTTTAAAACCACGAAGAAGAAGACCAACATTATAACCAGCCTAAGATATGTAAAAATCCATATTAGTTTAATATGTTATAAAAATAGCCCTTAAGATGAAGATAACAGTAACTTGTCCTTGACCCAGAATCTTCTTGAACATCTCAACTCCAGCTAATGTTGTTTTCAGAGGACCACCCTACCAGGGAAAACTTAGTTTTAGGAACTACCATTACAATGCAAGGAATTTATTAAAAATCCGATAAATAAAAATTGACCAATGTCCATCTAAGAACAAAATACTAATCACCACTAATAGCAAATAAAATATATAGGAGCAAATTAGATACAAAGCAGCGGACGTGACGTTCTTGCTTTGAAACATACAAGATGAACTAATGCAGCTTGTGATACTTTGATATTCTATTGTTTTCTTAAAAAATAGAACAAAAAATTGAGACAACAATATGTTTGAAGTATCATATCCAATTGAAATTCGATAGACGCCACACTGTTGTGTCGATGTTAATAGCAAGGCTTAATAGTGAATGATTAAAAATACCTTAAGACTAATAAATATTGTAAGATTGTATATAACCTAGCTCATCTTTATTTCAATAAGTTGGCACTCTTCAAATAAAAGTAAGATAATAGAAAAGAATGCACAATTGCATGCCTTTTACCTGAATTGAGAATACATCTTCAATGGGCATCAAGAAAGGCTTGTCAAGCTGGCTAACAGGGTCGGGAATGTATTCATCAACAGCATCCATTAATTTTAGAATGGCCTTTCTTCCAATCTCTTCATTTGTACCTTGTAGAGCAGACAATGCACAATCTCTAATGATAGGGATTTCATCTCCAGGGAACTTGAAGAAGCTCAAAAGCTCTATCAGATACATAACGAACATAAATCCAGTTCAAATTTTAACAAACATGAGGAGGACTTCAGAAAGTTAGGCAGGTGTATTCTTATGATGAATAGGGCAAAAGGAGGGCGTGGAGCTCCATTTCTACAAGCTCTAACAACTCTGGATCATCGACGACATCAACTTTATTTAAAAAACACACAAGAGATGGCACACCAACCTGCACAATTCATGTAAAGATAAAATATGTGTTGATGTGGAAGCAAGGAAGTAACTGCAGAACTAAAAATTAGCTTCGATTGCTAACAAGCCACTTTAATAGAATATCTACTTGGCAAGCAAGAAGAATGTGTTCCTTGGTTTGAGGCATTGGTCCATCAGGTGCAGATACAACAAGGATACCGCCATCCATTTGGGCAGCTCCAGTGATCATATTCTGCAACACAAAACACAATTATTAAATATGTGCATAACTGAACAACCACAAAATTGCAGAAGCATACCTCATGCCTAAAGTTCCCCTTCAATATTTTTGTTAGAATTAGAAATAGATACTAATCTAAATTCTCCTTTCAATAGTGGACAAAGCTACACAAGCACCCAATTTGACAATAATGAGAATCATCAGCTAAAACTTAAAATTACTTAATCTCATTCTACCACCTTTTACATATATACAATTCTAGTTCTAGGTAAAAAAAAACATCAATTGTTTCTTAAAACTCACCTTGATATAAAACATGATATCCAGTCATATTTCACTGTCTTAAAACATCATAACATCAATTCTCAAAGCCTATTTCCAATGTATCGATGAAGTGTAAAACATGTTTGTAAACTCAATGCATATAAATAAACAAAATCATTACCTCAAAAACCTAGTTGATTTCAAACCAAAGCCTAATAAAAAAAATAATAGAATAAATAGATAGTATAGTGATTATGAAAAATTAAGAGTGAGAGACAGATAGTTACGTTATGGTGAAAGCAGCCATGGATCTCCACCAGGGATAGGAAGAAGGAGAAGGAGGAGACGAGGTAGTAAGAGTGTTTTCATTGATGAGAGAGGAACGAGAGTGGAATTGAGAAGAGAAGACAAAATGAGAAAGACGAGAGTGAGAGTGAGGCACAGAGACGAGAGTGAAGGTGAGGCCGCGAGAATGAGTGTGAGGCGAGGGAAATAGAGAGGCGGCGGAGAGAGGGTGAGAGTGACAATTAATGAAGCGAGGGATATGGAAAAGGGGGTGGTGAGGGATAATAAGAAAAAATAATTTTAATATTTTAAATAAAATTAAAAAATTTAATTTTACAAATCAGATAATGTAGCGTCGGCTACCCCAACGCTACAATGGTGACAAATAAAAAAGAAACAAACGTCTGCTATATTTTTTAATTGGCGTCGGACACACCGACGTTAAAAATTTTAAAAATCAAAAATAATTTATCAAACTAGCGTGAGCTTGATCAACACTAACTAGCGTCGGAGTTGGGGGTCGACGCTAAATATGACAGCTAAAACAAGATTTTCTAGTAGTGACCGCTTTTTAACATTTTTGCTAAAAAAATGTCATGTGATCATTACAATATTGACGTCCACGTAACGGTACTGACGTAATAAATCATGAAAATAAATAATTCTTATATTGGTCCTTTAAATTTTGACTAAAATACTTATATGGTGTTTTAAGTTTAACTTAATTTTCGCCCAAATTCTCTTTATCATCCTCCTTTTCACCATCTTTTCTACTACATCTTTAAAAAACCTAAAATTTAAAATTTGTAATGTTAATAAAAAAATTCAAAACGTTGACTATGTGAATTAGAGAAAACCAAAAACAAAAAATTATTCATTCCAATAAGAATTAAAAAATGTGTTATTGTTAGAAAAGAGAAACCCAATATTAATCCATTAAAAATCTCTATTAATAGGTGTTTTTATGGAGTCTTTAGTTCAATTCATTTTTAATATTCAATTTTTATGGAGTCGTTTGTTTTTATGGATTTCAAGTAGAGGTTTAGGGTTTCAAACTACATGTTTTTTCTTCTTCCAACAACACAAATTGAACTCTTCATCTTATTTATTATCAACCTCCATCATCTTCATCATAAACTTAAAAAATAACCCAAAAACTTCCAATTAAAAAACTAAGCAAATATGAAATTAAATCCAAAAATTTGAAAATGAATCTCAACTTAGAATAATAGATTTAGAGTTGAAGATGATGAGGAGAACTAATAACTAAGAGATCAAACGAAATACAATTTAAAGGACAAATTTAATAAAATTAAAAAACACAAAGGACTTGTTTGAGAAATGAGACAAACATAAAGTACCACAATGAATTTTATTTTTCTCGGTCAGAAGAATTCTATGTTTTTTTAGAATTTTTATTTTTAATAAAAATTAATTAAAAAATATATTTATTTTTGTCATATCAACACTATTATGCACACGTCTATGGGTGTAACAGATTGGTTTGGTTTTTGATAGAAAATAAATCTGAAACCATGAAAAATAATTGATTTTGGTTTTGATAATATTTACTTACGAAAATCTGAACCAAACTAAATCTGATGAAAACCGGGTTGGTTTGGTTCGAGTCGATCAAATTGATATTTAAAAATTTTATTTTAAAAAATCTAAAATATATTAGTTTTTATTTAAATACTAGATTTTTTATACAATTTAAAAAAAATATAGAAGCTACGATGAAAAAGGTAAATATGCCCCATATTTTTTAAGCTAAGTATATTAATATAGTGTGAAATATAAGATATAATAATAAAACATAATGTTTGATTTGAGTTTCAGGTGATCAATTTTAAATGATGTAAAACCGATACTCGAACCAATAGATATTAAACGTGATTGATTTGGTTTAGATTCAAACAAAAAAAAATACCAAATTAATTAATTTAATTGGTCTGGTTTGGACTTTTGGATCATTGATTTTGTTCTTACACCTCTACAGGAGTAAGTATAATAACGACCCCATGATATTTTCTTAACAAAACTAAAAAAAAACAATATTTATGTAAATGGATCATAACTTAAAGATTAACTATGCTAATGAGATATAAATTAAATGACTAATTCAGAGAAACAAACTTAAAAAGACCTAAATGGGACTGGTTAAACTTAAAACATTGAAAGTATATTTTAGCCTATAAAAAACTATTTTTTATTGATTATATATGAATATTATGTTGTTACAAAAATCTAGAATTATGTTTATGATTAAAGAAATTATCAAACAACTTAGCCAGCATATTGTCAAAGTTTAAAAAAATTACTTACCTCGTAACCTTTCAATGGCTCAATATGCTTTTTGATGGCTCGTTATTTCTCGAATCAGCTAATTAAACACTATATATATTTAGCAATTTTTTTTTTCATACCTATTTATTTTGTTGAATCTTTATTTATAAAAATTGGTAAGTTATTGAAATAAAAGTTTCTCTCTTAAAATAACGGTATTTTTGGAATTATAAAAAATAATATAAATTTAATATCTAATTAAATCAATAGTTGTAGTTTTTGCATTTCTTGATCTTAGTTGCATTTAATAATTATTATGGAGAAATGAGCTTGATTTATAGTATAATTATATATATATATATATATATATA
>NC_021161.2:47464611-47472014 GCF_000331145.2 Cicer arietinum
ATAAATCCACTAAAAATATCTATTAATTGGTGTTTTTATGGAGTCTTTAGTTCAATTCATTTTTAATATTATCCAGAAGGTATTTTATTTGCACAAACTAATTGAATTTGTTTTTTTCTTCTTCTTCCAACAATACAAATTGAACTCTTCATCTTATTTATCACCAACCTTCATCATCTTCATCATAACCCCAATTAAAAAACTAAGCAAATATGAAACTAAATCCAAAAATATGAAAATAAATCTCAACTTGAAATAATAGATTTAGAGTTGAAGATGATGAGGATAAATAATGACTAAAAGATCAAGCAAAATATAATTTAAAGGATCAATTTAATAAAAATTAAAAAACATAAAGGACTAGTTTGAGAAATGAGATAAACTTAAAGTACCACAATGAGTTTCATTTTTCTAGATTAGAAGAATTCTATGTTTTTTTAGAATTTTTATTTTTAATAAAAATTTACTAAAAAATATATTTATTTTTTTCATATCAACACCGTTATACGCACGTCTATGGGTGTAACGGATCAATTTGATTTTTTATAGAAAATAAATTTGAATCCATTAAAAATAATTGATTTTTGTTTTAATAATATTTACTTATGAAAATCTGATCCAAACTAAATCTGATGAAAAACAGGTTGGTTTGGTCCAAGTGGATCAAGTTGATATTTAAAAAATTTATTTTAAAAAATCTAAAATATATTAACTTTTATTAAAATTACTAAATTTTTTATACAACTTAAAAAAGTATAGAAGCTACAAAGAAAAACGTAAATATGCATCATATTTTTTTAAGATAAATATATTAATATAGTCTGAAATATAAAATATAATAATAAAACATAATTGTTTGATTTGAGTTTCAGATGATCGGTTTTGAATGAAGTAAAACCGATACTCGAACCAATAGATATTAAACTTGATTGATTTGGTTTAGATTCAAACAAGGAAAAATACCAAACAAATTTAATTGGTTTGATTTGGACTTTTAGGTTATTGATTTTGTTCTTACACCTCTACATGAGTAAACATAACGGCCACATGACACTTTCTTAATGAAACTAACAAAAAAAAAATTTATGTAAATGGATCATAACTTAAAGATTAATTATGCTAATGAGAATAAATTAAACAACTAATTCGGAGAAACAAACTTAAAAAGACCTAAATGGGATTGGTTAAATTTACAATACTAAAAGTATATTTTGGCCTATAAAAAACTATTTTTTATTGATTATATATGAATATTATGTTGTTATAAAAATCTAGAATTATGTTTATGATTAAAGAAATTATCAAACAACTTAGCCAGGGAATTGTCAAAATTTAGAAAAATTACTTACCTCAATAACCTTTCAATGGCTCAATAAGCGTTTTGATGGCTCGTTATTCTCGAATCAGCCAATTAAACACTATATATATTTAGCAAATCTCTTTTTGTTTTTCATACCTATTTATTTTGTTGAATCTTTATTTATATAAAAATTGGTAAGTAATTGAAATAAAAGTTTATCTCTTAAAATAACAGTATTTTTGGAATTATAAAATATAATATATTAATTTAATATCTAATTAATTCAATAGTTATAGTTTTTGCATTTCTTGATCTTCTTGAAAATAGTAGTTGCATTTAATAATTATTATGGAGAAATGAGTTTGATTTGTAGTATAATTATATTTATATATAAACTTGGTAAGTCATTAAAGCAAAATATATTCTCCTAAATAAAGCTAATTTTGAAATTATAAAAAATAATGTGATTAATATAGTTAATATAATATGTTATTAATTTAATAGTTGTAGTTTTTGCATTGATTCATCTTCTTAGGAATAAACTTGGTAAGTCATTAAAGCAAAATATATCCTCCTAAATAAAGCTAATTTTGAAATTATAAAAAATAATGTGATTAATATAGTTAATATAATATGTTATTAATTTAATAGTTGTAGTTTTTGCATTGATTCATCTTCTTAGGAAATAGTAAATGTATTTAATAATAATTATGGATAAATGAGGTTTGTTTGCGGTACACTTCTCATAAAAGATTTCTATATTTATTCTCTTAATCAATACCTTTAGAGTACTCATTATTATTTTTTCTTATATTTAAGTTATGTTTGTAGTTTGTCTAATAAATCTACCTAAATTGATTTTAAAAAAACAATACGGAGATAAAATGATTTTTATATGTAGATATGAAGATATTGTAATATTTAAGCCATGTTTTACTCTTAACATGAAGATATTGAAATTGGAATATTGTATTTGATTTATTTATAAAGATTGCATTTAGTAGTAATTGATCGGTGGTTGTGTCTGTAACATGTGTACAATTAAGTTTAAACTATATAAACTATTCAAAATTAAAAGCAAAAACACTTAGATATAATTATTGGATTTATTATTGATTGGTCTTTTAGAAGTTGATGATCTAGATTATTCTTATTTTTAAAATTTTATTATCTTTAGATTAATGGCTTTGGAATTTGATGTTACAATTTTTGATATAAAAATTACTTTTTATCGTGTACACTACTAGCCCCACAGAATATTTAATTCATAAAAAAATTGTTTCATTATAAATGACTTTTTTGTAATAAAAAATTGTCTTATAATAAAAAAAAATTCCCAATTATTATGTAAATATAAGAAAGTAGAAGTGTGCGATCAAGTTCCAAGTTGATATAAGAGGAAATAATATTGCTAAAATTCTCAATTTCAGACCAGTTGTTGAAGTTTTTATTTGAACTTGGTTTATTCTTTTCTAACAGATTTTATCTGAAATGTGTATATATTAGCTATGCGTTACTAATGTTAGAACATGTACATGCATGCCGTAATGGTACTCTTTTTTATTTTATTTAATCGTACTCTTTTAGATTTAACGTATAATAATTTTTGAGTTTTATGTAATAAAATAGTATATCACGATTAATGAATAATTAAAACGTTTTTTTTTTATGTAATTCAGCAATTTATTTTGATGGACTTGTGGTGGCACACATTAGATTTTATAAACTTATATATTTTTTTTTTTGTCAACTTTTATGTTCACAGAACTTTAATTTTTATACATATGTTTAATACTTCTTTTTCTCTCTATTTCTTTTTCAATCATTATCATAATATTACATCTATCATACCACCTTCTATATTACTATTTCTCTCAAAGTAGCAATTAATTTTGGATGTATATTATTTTTTTCTCACTCGAAACACAGTTATATGATAATTAAATTTATTGACGTGAGAATTTTATAAAATGGTCACTTGATAAACGTTATTAACCATTATATTTCAAATTACAATGGCATATGTGCCTTTTTTATGATATTTTTGTTAATTTGATTTCTAACATAATGCATCTTTTAATTCCATCATAATATAATTGAGGTAGTTATTTGAAACATTCAAAAATAAAATGATTTTGTTACATTTTTTTCTTTAAACCATGTGGTTCTTTTGCATTTTTATTTATGGTATTCTTTCTAGATTTGTATTTAATTAGATTAAATCTCAAAAAAAAATTTTATTGTCGATGAAAATTGAATATTACTATTTTACTTTTTCTATACTTGTCTATTTTATTTTGTTGATATTGATACCTAAATAAAAATTTATTGTATTTAGATCAATTTCCTTAGTAACCAATTATATATTACTGTTATGCTAATGGTTTTTATAATAAACTGTTTAATTCTCAAAAGCAATAAAAATTTAAGCTATATATTTTTGGTATAATTATTTATACAATATACTGTAGTCCATTTTAAATAAAATACAAATACAAATATTATAAAAAGTTGATTTATGCTGTTAAAAGTTCAAATAAATTACATCAATTTTTATTTTTTATTTTGTTTATATTTCATTTCAGTAGTATATATTTATAATTCATATATATACTTCGTTTACATTAATGTCGTTTTTTTTATAGTAATTTCATTAAAATAATGTCACGTGGTGGTTGTTATGATGTAGTGTTTGGCATGATAAATTATAAAAATACATGATTTTAGAATAAAATTCAAAACATTGAACATATGAATTACAAAAAAAATTCAAAACGACGAATTAATTATTTCAACATAAATTAAAAATAATTTTGTTAAAAAAAAAAAAAGAAACCCCATTATATATTTCAAAAGAGATCTAGAAGAAAATAATAAAAAAAGATTAACAGATAAAACAAAAGCAATTCAAAAAATTAAAAACATAATGGGTTAATAAGAGAGATGGGTCAGAATTAAAGAATCAAAATGAGTTTTTTCCTGTAATTTGTTAGAGTGGTAGTTAGAAATAATTTTTTTATTGACTAGCTATATCTCTGAAATTATTAATTTAATTGAGGTAATATTAATTATCGATTATAGATCTTGCTTTTGGGTTCATAGCATAACATGATTATTAAAAATTTTATCGAAATTAATTTAGAACGTTGTTATGAGTTTTTAGAATACAAAAAAAAAATCGACAGGAGTTACATTTGGCTTATTTTGTAGAATGAAAATAACTTTTATTTGAATTATTTTTTATTATTTAAAAAAATTACATTAAGTTGAATTTTTGTTGATTTATAAAATAATAATAATTCTATACTCTTGATTTTATTTAATGTTTAAAATAGCTGAAAATTTACACCATATTTTATTATGTGTTATTTTTAAGAAAAAAAAAAATTGTTGTTCACATGGTTTAGAATGACCTCGTGTAAATATTGGATCCTGAGAATGTCGGAATATTTATTTGAAATAATTGATTTTTTATTCTAATTTTGTGAATTAGTTAGAGTTTAACTTGAAGTTTAGATTTGAAGAATTCATAATTAATTTATAATTGTGTTAATAAAAAAAGTAAAATGATAAAATGTCTACTAATTGAAAAAGAGAAGAAAAATAAAACCAAGATTTTAAAACAATTATCTCAATAGTTAAACTCCTTTTGAAAAATTATCTAAAATTTGGATAATCAATTTATTTTATGAGTAGAACGTTTTTTTTTAGTAGAAATTTGTATAAAATTGTATTTTATTATTAGGGATCCAATTTTTAAGATTAAAACGGACCTCTAAAATCTTTAAAATTGATAGTGTGTTTTGTTTTAGATCAATTTTATAGCTTGATAGAAACTCGAGATGTATCTATAAGGCTATTGAGTACTTGATGTGAGAGGAAGTTATTTTGTAGATTTGTCAATTGGTGTAATTCATTATCATAACCAAATATGTCTTATGAGTTGTGTCATGTGCACTACTTTAGTATATATAGGTATATATATATATATAGTTTAAATTTTCTTTCAAAATATAAGTTGAAAATAATTATTTTATAGTGATTATTTATATAAAATGTGTTTTCGATCATCAAAATACAAGTGAAATTTTAGAAATCTTATAGATTTTTATAATACACGTAATTTATTTTAGTTTTTTTTTTATTTAGACGTGATTTATTGAAAAATAGTTTAAGAAAAAAACTTTGAACTCTCAATGATTTTTTTTTTTTGTGCTAAATGATTAGTGATACATTTTATAATAATTTAAGTGTAGAAATCAATTTTTAGAATTACATGTAACCTTTAAAGTGGTTTATGCACTACGTGATTCAATTTGGTTTGATAGCGTGTTGAATCTTTTGGTAAATAATTATTTCACTATTTGGAAAATATTTCCTTTACTTTGTTGTGACTTTTAAATGATGAGGATTAATTCAAAAGAAAATTTAGTCGTGATCAATTTGGAACAGTTAGTCTTCCATGAGAGTATGTTACATAAGTGAGAATCATCGTTTGAGTTATGAGATGAACAAATCTTGATGATAATTTTTGGATTAATTATGTGATGGTGTATACGATTATCTAAATATTAAATTGTTTGTTTTTCAAGTGTTCTATTTATTGGGTATTAGTGTATAGAGTAAGAGTAGTCGAGAGCATCTAAAGGTGAAATAGTTCTATATTTTTTTTATCAAATTATTAATTATATATTGATGCAGTGTCTTTGTTACTACTCGTAGGTTACAAATAAATTATTATGAATGTGTGATTAAGTGAATTTTTAACTTGAAGTAGAACTATTAGTTATGGTGTCGCTTCCGCACTCTTGGACAACTTTGAAGATACTTTTTTAGAGAGTAAAACTTAAAAATTATTGTTTGAGAAATTAGTTGGAGTTAACCATCTATTCGGCATAATTTTGCTTCACTCAACTTTAGGTAATATGTTTATCATTACTAAATCTATAAGACTTATTTCCTTCGTAATTTATAGTGAGTAATTATGGTATTTCGCTCATGATTGAAATATTATATGCAATTGTTTAAATGATTCATTATGTCATGTTAGTTTATAATGCTAAACTAATTGATTTTTGACATGTTGTGCTTAAATGAGTAATGAAATTTATAATATATGTTAATTAAATTTAAGATTAATTTTCTTTATATGATGTTTTAATCTTGTACATGTTAAACTAAATGATTGATATAGATATCAAATATTATATTTTTTATATTTTTCTAAAAATAATAGTATTTTAGTGTACACATTTTAAAGTTTAAGATTTTAGGCGATTCTACGTGCATATATGCATTTGTAGTTAATTTGATGTATCCTTGTATGTTGACTAATGTTAAGTGTGTACATAATTATATTTAATTATTTTTAAGTATATCTTATTTTAATTAATTATTTTATAAAAAATTATCTTGAGACATTAGTTATATTGATATTATGATTAAAATTAGATTTATCTATGTTAAAATGAGTGTTTTGGAGAAAACGTTTCTAGCGTAGATAAATTAAATAAATTACTTGTTAATGACTTTTAGAAATACTAAAAATGAATTTTAGACCAGACAACTGTTTACACCCTTATTTTCTACTTCTGCATATTAATTTGCGCTATTACAGGTTGGACTTTTCTGTGAGGACATTTCTACCATGCACCCCCATACCTAAACTTGTCACCCCTCAAGACACATGGAAATACAATTTTACCCTTTTAACCATTTATCATAAGTTTCAAAATTGATAGTTTCAGAAGTTTCAAATTTTGAAACTTTCTGAATTTTAAAATTTTCGAAATAAGGATTACATTTTTAAAATTTGGAATGTTTCGAAAGTTTCCAAATTTGGAAATTTTCAAAATAAGGATTACGTTTCAAATTTTCATGTTGGTTGGGGGTGACAGGTTTAAATATGGAGGTACAGGATAGAATGCTCTGTAACACCCCGGCCCTCCAGAGTTATTAAACAGATCGAAGGGAAAAATTGTATTTTTCACGTTGGTTGGGGGTGACAGGTTTAAATGTGGAGGTACAGGGTAGAATGCTTTGTAACACCCCGGCCCTCCAGCATTACCGGCTGTGTTACTTCACGATCTTCTCGCCCCCCCCC
>NC_021161.2:47472024-47477799 GCF_000331145.2 Cicer arietinum
TACCTAGGGATAAGTACCGCCTCCTCAAAGATCCCACTACCAATTGAGCTCTGATACCACTAATGTGATACCCTAAACCCCAAAAATAATATATATAATAATTAATATCATATTTCTACAAAGTTTTTGCAGCGAATAAATAAAAATATGTTTTCAAGAAAATAAAAACTTTAATTTTTAATTTAGGATATCACGTTTCTCAAAAATCAAAAGGAACACTCTAAACTTCTTTACTCCATAGTGCAATCTCAATAAGCTTGATTTAAGTATCATTACTTGATTTAATTCTAAAAACTTACTAGTACTTATATGGTTTTCATACAAAAGTCGTTTCAAAATAAATAAGTAAAATACCAATTACAACCCTTATTCCCGGTATCACCTATTAGAGCGGGGTTCCTCCCAAACATGAACTTCAAGACTCATTAACCTATAACAACTGTGATTTCGCAAATGCAGGGCCAAGCCAGTCAAACACAACCAACGAAGGAGGTGAGTTTCGAAATCATGTTAATAGTATAACATAAGTAAGAAGAACACGCAACAATCATAATAGACCGTATCATAATCACATTACGATATATCAAAATATTTAAGTAAATAATATCATATTATAACATCAAATTCACTCAAGTAAAATAATCATCTCATTATAATATGCATCAAATCATCTAAGAGTAATTATTATTACTTTTGAAACACATCAATCACAACGAAACAATCACAAGGAAATGCAATGCTATGCATGAGCTTAGACTCTACTTCACAATGTGGTACCATTCTAACTCTGAAGTACTTGGTTAGGAGGCTTGATACGATGCCACCATCCTAGTGGACGGACAATTCCAATTGGTCATGTCCTCATAGATCCCCTCAACTCAACCCGAGACACATATACGCAACAGTCGAGGTAAACGTGTGTTGCGTGGTAGCTCCCGACATTTGGGGTGCTACCTCCAAGTCATCTAGGAATTCCCCACCCGAATACCTCCAAGGTCTAACAGTCTTGCCTTAAGGCTCAACAGTAGACCGCCACGATCAGGCTCATTCAGTTGTACTTCCCCGAAATAACTAGGCTTGTCAGGCCCTACCTATATGATGACAAAATAATCTCCACTTCAAAAATTCTCAATATTTATTTTCTCCCCTCGTTGGCCTACGGTACTCCATTAAGACCTTCATCTCAAACACAAATTGGAATCACTATTCTCATCACAATTTATAACATCACTATCATTAATCACACGTCATCACATATACTCATCACAATCTTATAACATCAATCTCATCAATCATACATCATCACATAGACTTATCACAAATTTATAACATCATTATTATTAATTATACATCATCATAATCACATAAAACTTATCAAAATGCATCCACCTTTTATTATCACATCACCTAAACATGTGTAATCAAACATATTCATAAAATTCATTTGACATCCAATATCACAATAATATGAAATATCACACATTTAACGATAATACATCAAACATCACAATAATATCAAATGTCACACATTTAACGAAATTAAATCAAATATCACAATAATATCAAATGCCCAACATTTAACGAAATTAAATCAAATATCACAATAATATTAAATACCACAGATTTAACGAATCAATCAACACCTTATAAGTATTTCTATTCCATATTTTAATCTCACAATTTCTATTTCGCATATTAATTAATTTATCACTCAAAGGGCTACTGCCGTACGTAGCGATCCCCAGATGAATCATTCGGAAATAAGGTTTTCCCGTTCATCTCACAATATATTATACTCATGAATTCAAACGTTCTCTCACCCCTTACCTTATTTCGACGCTTTCATACACGACTATGATTCCACGAGCAAACAGCCTTTGTTCATTGACTCTTTGTCTTTCAATCGATCTAACTCGACAGTTTATGGGTAAACGTTAAAAATAAAGTATGAGAACATACTTTAAAAACTAAATTCGAAATTCGGTCAAGTAAAATTACCATAAATCAGAAAACCGATTAGTGGAAAATATAGCCACTTTTCACACGGTCGTTTTGACGTTGGTTTCACTCAAATCGGGCTTACGGTGAAGGAGAACGGTGCAAAATAACGAATTCTACAAACGGATAAGTCGGGTATTTTAGAGAGAAATTGTAATGGTTAAAAATATGAGGAAGTATGTTTATTTGACTATCTAAATGGATAAAACAACATACTGAAATTTGGACGAGAACGGAGAAAATTTTCTGGAATAGTTATTGATCGTCGGTGCCATACAATAGGCTTGTTGATGGGTTTACTCTTTGCTTATACGGCTGCTACAACTCCTTTCTTACTTTTCTTATTTTTATTTTATTAACATAATTAGGGTTAACATAAATGGGTCAAGCCCATTTGTCCTTTATTTAATTTATGTTTTACTATTATTATTTTTATTTTGCTAAAACAAAATTAATTGTTACTTAATCTCAGTTTTTTAATACTCTTCCAAACATTTTTAAATTTTCAAAACATTACTAATATTTCATAAGTAATATATGCTAAATTAGAGTAATTAAAATAATCAATATAAAAAAACATATTACTAATAATTAAAACTCTCACATTCAAAATAATCTCTACAATCATATTTATTTCTCAAAATACTCACATTATAATAATATCATCATATTAGAAAATAGTCAAAATTATAAAATAAATAAATATAACATCAATATTTTATATTAATTACTAAATCATAATAAATATATATAAAATCAGCATACCATAACAATTATTTAAAAATAAAGAAACTCAATCACACCATTACTAATATCTAAAGATAATTATTTATAAAGTAAATAATTAAAATAAGAGATACTTAGAAATAATTAAAATATAAATATGTGCACACTTTACAAATAATCAAACATACAAGAAAATATCACATTAATTACGAACTCACATATACACTTAAAATTGCATAAAATCTTATTCTTTAAAATATTACACTAAAATACTATTATTTTTAGAAAAACATATAAAATTATAAAATAAAATATTTATTATTTATATCGCTACTTAATATAACATGTATCAAACTAGCACATCACAAAAAGCATTCATATAACCAAAATTAGCCACAAAATTTATCAACATATATTCTAAAATAATATTAATCATCAAATTAATTATTTAAAATTCTATTTAATTAATAAAATAGTTTATTATAAAATTTGGGGTGTTACAATTCTCCCCTTGTTAAAGAATTTCGTCCTCAAAATTTTCGATGAGTGAACTAATATCCAACTTACCACCCTCAAGATTCAAACTTAGTCTATAACCATATTTTAGACATTCAATCTCCAATTAAGCACAACATGTAAAAAATCAACTATATTAGCATGATAGAATAACATGACAAAATAAATTAATTAAACACAACATTTATCATTCAATTATGAAATAAGATATCACATTTATCATCCATTACGAAATAAAATACCATAGAGTTAGTCACTGTAATTTACATATAAAACATAACATAACATATAGATTTTGCAAATAATAACGTAGTTCATTTAGTTTGATTAATTAATGAAACACATTCCAAGTACGTTGTCAATTTCAACTAGTTCTTTCAAACCAAATATTACTAGTTTTACTCCTTAAAATAAAGCCTAAATCCTATCATCAAACATTCAACAAAGTTAACTTAGGTCTGACAAAGAGAGCTATTTTTAAAATATTAAATACATCTAACAACTTAATAATATTATAGTAGATTTACAATCAATTACTCTATAAAAACATGCGCTGTATATAATCAAGGAGAAAAAAAAACTAATATAGAGATACTATTTCCTAATAACATGTATTTAATAATTAAATTCATTCAATTGATATAAACGACGAACATGTTTTTTAACTATTTAAAAATAAAATTAAAAGGTACTTCTAACAAAATAATGAGTTATCGTTTTCTGTTTTATTGACGATGAGTCATCGGGGTAGCTAGTCCCTCCTACTCATGTAGTCAACTACTTAAGGAACTATAACCACAGTCATTCAATTTCTAATATGGATAATTAAAAGTATCTTTAACGTGGTTCAAGAGTGCGAAGGCGGCGCCACAACTCCTACTCCTTACTTCAAGTTAAAAACTCACTTAATTACACATTGACAATAATTTATTGGTAATTTACAACTAGTTACAACAACAAGGAAATGACACTAGTATCAATATATAATCAATAATCCGATTGAAGAAATATAGAACTGTTTCACTTTTAGATGCTCTCGACTACTCTAACTCTATACACCAATTCCCAACAATTAGAACACTTGAAGCACAGACAATTTAATATTTACATAATCATATACACATTCAAATAACTAATCCAAAAATTAGCACCAATATTTTACGTTCATCTCATAACTCAAACGATGATTCAAAAAATGAAACATATTCTCATAGAGGTCTAACTGCTCCAAATTGATCACGATTAAATTTTCTTTTGAGTTAACCATCACTTAAAAGTTACAACAAATGGAAGCATATATAGATTTTCCAAGTAGAAGATAAGATAAATAATTATTTACTAGAAGATATAATACATTACCAAACCAAATTGAATCAGGTAGTGCAAAAACCACTTTCAAGGTTACACATCCTTCTAAAATTTAATTTGTAAACTTAAATTATTATTAAAAAATATCACTAACCATTTAGCACCCAAAAATAATTCATTGAGAATTCCAAATTTTCTTTAAATTAGTTTTCAATAATTCAAGTCTAAATAAAAACAACTAAGATAAATTACGTTTCTAAATACAATACAAATAAAATAAATCACAGATATTTTTAAAATCTTTAAGACTTCTAAAAATTCATTCATATTTTAATCATCAAAAACACATTTTTAAATAGTTCATCACTATAAAAATTATAATTTTCAACTTATATTTTGAAATAAAATTTAAACTATGTATATAGATAAATAGGAAATTTTCCAATTAATTAACACTTCTGGACAACATCCAAATAATACAATAATAATATTATTTACATACAATTGTTCATTTTATTGTTACAAACATGTATTTTAAGGTTTTGCAAAAACTAATAAACAACTTTCATTAATTAGTATTCCAAAATAAATAAATAAATAAACATAATTAATAAGCGGATTTATCATTACAAAAAAAATTAAAATAAAAAGAACACATGCCATGTATTGATGTAATTGGGAAAGTATATTAAATTAATGGAATTAGGAACATAGGCTCTCTTCTTTTTATTCAAACAAAATTGTATCAATCGATGGGATTAAGACCAATATAACTGCTCTAGTGTACTGCTATATGGTTGTATTGTCGTTAGAAACCAAGGCTGAATGGTTGTATTGTTGTTAGAACCACGGAAGAAATAGAGTAGCTGGAACTAAGGCTAGAATAAGGCAGCTGCTATGCTGCTATGTTACACTAGGTTCTTTCTATTCTAACCTATCACCAGATGTTGTGGTATATATATGGCATATGGATAACTAAGGTTCCATTATTATTATTATTATTATTATTATTATTATTATTATTATTATTATTATTATTATTATTATTATTATTATTATTATTATTATTATTATTATTATTATTATTATTATTATTTAATAAACTAATTAATAAATTAATAACGAATAAATAAAGAATGAATAAATAATAAATAAATAAATAAATAAGTAAATGAATAAATAAAATAAATAATAAATAAACGAATAAGTAAATGAATAAATAATAAA
>NC_021161.2:47478393-47484211 GCF_000331145.2 Cicer arietinum
AATAATAAAATAAATAATAAATAAATAAATGAGTAAGTGAATAAAATAAATAATAAATAAATTATCTAGATAAATAATGGTACAACTAATGGTACAACAAAATTCAATATTGTTAGAAATACCCTTGAATAATCTAAACTAGTTGGCAGAACTCTCTCTCTAATACATTTGCAAGTGAAGATTTCATGATATACAATAAAAATCCTTCTAACCAAAAAGGCAATTCATGATATTCATATAGGGCAATTCATGGTTTCACGATATACATATAGAGCAATTCAAAAAGGCAATTCAAAAAGCAATTCAATAAAAATTCCTAATAACCACATCAATTCATTTCAGATTACGCTGCCTGAAGCTCTTATTTTTAGGTTATATGTACTTGTCTTGTATGGATGAAAAGATCAACCCTCTAAAAGCTAATATGTTTATTTGGCCTGAATCACAATATTGTAGCTTAATGAATTTGACCTTGAACTTGATTCCATGTTTATTTTCATGCTACGGTATCTTATTTCGTTAGCGAGTAATAACCATATCAAAACATTTCTCCCTAATATTGTTTTTCATTATTATTGAAAAATTTAAAGAGATTATATTGAGTGAATTTAACATTCTTCAAACTAAAGAATTTTTTTTTACATAAAGTTAATATTTTAATTAAATTGAACAACATAATAATCAAAATAATAGTCAAATTAATCTATTTTTGGATTAGCTATAAAAGGAAGGATACTCGTTTAAATGGGTATTAAGAATTTCTAATTGTCTGAAGGGAGAAGAAGGAGGCATACCTAATGTGGTTGATCTTGGGAGGCGGCTGTTGCTACTTTTGCTTTCCCTAATTTTTGCTTTCCTTAATTCTTGCTTTCCCTAATTTTTACTTTCCCTAATTTTTTTGCTTTCCCGTAACCACCTTGTGCTGATCTATATATATATATATATATATATATACTTATAGTATACTAGCCTAGGTTTTATTATTATTATTATTATTATTATTATTATTATTATTATTATTATTATTATTATTATTATTATTATTATTATTATCCCATTCTATTAGTGCTAAAGGTAACAACTAATGTAACGACACAATTTTACTCATCGTATTATTTTATACATACATATATATGTATACATATTTTATTTTATTTATTTTTATAAGTTGAATATAGTTACTATTGATGAATTAAATCAATTACTAAGACAACACACAAGACACACCTAAAGAAATTAGGACACATATTAACACTCATAAAAAAAATAGTATTGTATCATTATATTATTTAAAATAAGGTAATGAGAAATTTGGGTGTTACACCTGGACAACTTTGAAGATAATTACCCATGTTTGAATTTGAATGACCACAATTATGATTATCTTAAATAGTTGACTACACGACTAAGATGGACTAGCTACCCCGATGACTTATCGTCAATAAAAGAGGCAACACTAACTTGTTTTTATTATTGTTATGAATACTTGTTAAATATTTTCTTTTGAAATATATTAAGAAAATCATGTTCATGTCTTATAAAAAAATTGAGTGACTATGAGTCTTATGTGACATCAGTGTTGGAGTTGTTAATTAGGGGTGGGCAAAATTCAGTTCTGAACTAGAACCGTTTGAAAATTGAACCGAATTGGTTTATAGTTTGGAAAAACCAAACCGAATCGGTTTTCAGATCAAAAAATCGAACCAAACATGTTTATAAAAGTGGTGACCGGTTTATTATTTTGAACCAAACCGAACTGGTTTAAGTTAGTTTTTTTGTTCATATAGGCAAAAGTTTACATAATTACCCCTAACTATTTCTAAAAAAACAAATTCGGTTCAAGTTTTTTGAAATAAAAACCAGTTTGATTCGGTTTTTTTTAACTAAAACTGGTTCGGTTCGGTTTTTTCGAACTGAAACCGGTTTGTTTCAGTTCTAGTTTTAAAAAATCAGTTCGAAAACAGGTCGGTTCTTAAACCAGTTCAGTTCAAAACCAGTTCGGTTAGGTTCGGTTCGACAGTTTGCTTGAGTTTTTGGTTTTTTTGAACATCCCTACTGTTAATAGTTTATGTGACATGAATATTAGGTTGGAGTGTATTTTGAAACTAGGTGAAAATATTTGTCCTCTTTCACTATGTTTATGTACTCTAGTTCTTGATTTTTAAGAAATTGCTCATTATGCGAATTCTTATGTGTATCTCTATTTGAAATTCATAAGGGTATGAACTATTAGAAAAATTGCTCTCTCTTTCTTACTTAAGGGAAACTTGTTGAGAAATTGATAATATTATTTAATTTTTTTTGCGGCTAAAACTAGAAAATATTTGTCCTCTTTAACTATGTTTATGTACTCTAGTTCTTGATTTCTAAGAAATTGCTCATGTTACAAATTCTTATGTGTACCTCTATTTGAAATTCATAAGGATATGAAATAATTAAAAAATTGTTCTCTCTTTCTTACATAAGGGAAACTTGTTGAGAAATTGATAATATTATTTAATTTTTTTTAGAGAATAAAACTTAAAAATTATTGTTTAAGAAAGTAGTTGCAGTTAATCATCTATCTATTTGGCAAAATTTCACTTCACTCAACTTTAGGTAATAAGTTTATCATTACTAAATCTATAAGACTTATTTCCTTCATAATTTATAGTGAGTAATTATGGTATTTTGTTCATGATTGAAATATTATATGCAATTGTTTAAATGATTCATTGTGTCATGTTTGTTTATAATGCTAAGCTAATTGATTTTTGACATGTTATTGTGCTTAAATGAGTCATTAAAATTAGGATTAATTGTCTTTATATGATGTTTTAATCTTGTACATGTTAAACTAAATGATTGATATAGATATCAAATATTATATTTTTATATTTTTCTAAAAATAATAGTATTCTAGTATACACATTTTAAAGTCTAAGATTTTAGACGATTCTACGTGCATATATGCATTTGTAATTAATTTGATGTATCCTTGTATGTTGACTAGTGTTAAGTGTGCACATAATTATATTTAATTTTTAAATATATCATATTTTAATTAATTATTTTATAAAAAATTATTTTGAGACATTAGTAATATTGATATTGATTTTCTCTATTTTTATGTAGTTGTTACGGTATGATGATTTTTAAATATTTATTTTGATTTAGTAATTATTATAAATTGTTGATGTTATATTTATTTATTTGATCATTTCAACTATTCTATAAAGATGATGCATTTTATGTGATTAATTTGAAAAATATTATAGTAATAACTATAGTTATTATTGTGATCATCACAATTTTGATTAAAATATAGATTTATCTATGTTAAGGAAATATAATATTATGTTAAAATGAGTGTTTTGGAGAAAACGTTTCTAGCGTAGATAAATAAAATAAATTATTTATTAATGACTTTTAGAAATACTAGAAAATGAATTTTTGATCAGACAACTGTTTACATCCTTATTTTCTACTTCTGCATATTAATTTGCGCTATTACTAGTGCGAGGATAATTCTACCATGCACCCCTATATCTAAACTTGCCACCCCTCAAGACACATGGAAAAACAGTTTTACCCTTTTAACCGTTTATCATAAGTTTTAAAATTGATAGTTTCAGAAGTTTTGAAACTTTCGGAATTTTAAAATTTTCGAAATAAGGATTACATTTTTAAAATTTGGAAAGTTTCGAAAGTTTCCATATTTGGAAATTTTCAAAATAAGGGTTACGTTTCAAAAATTTGGAGTCTTTCAAAAGTTTCCAAATCTGGAAAATTTCGAAAGTTTTGAATTGTTTGAAAGTTTCAGAAATTTTGGAATTTTCTATTTCGAATTGTTCTAAAGTTTCGAAAATTTTAGAAATTGACATGTCCAAACATTCAAATATTCTAGAATGAGCGGTGCAAAAATGAAAAATTAAAAAGGTTGAAGGGAAAAATTGTATTTTTCACGTTGGTTAGGGGTGACAGGTTTAAATGTGGAGGTGCAGAGTAGAATGCGCTGTTGCGAGTTGTTTATTACACTCCTATTTCTGCCTCAGACTTTACTACCCTGTGTTGGGTCTTACAGTTTTACTTTTTTTCTATACATCTGCTATCTGCAACCTCTCCTTCTGCAATTAAAACAATAAAAATTGAAAATCAGATTAATGGCAACCAAATTGCAGCAAATCTTTTTTCTCTCAAATTCACTCCCAACAATTATTTGTCATTTAAATCTATCTCAACCACTGTCCCACACAAAATCGGCCACTGAATCTATTTTTGGTTTTAATTTTATCGATCATGACTCATTTTCATCAGAACTTATAACTTAAAAGATAACATTTTTGAAACTTTTAACTCAATTTTATCAATCATGGCTTCAATTTTATCAATCATGGATTATAACTTAAAAGTTAAGGTGCTAATGAGATAAATTTAATGACTAAATAAAAAATAAATAAATAAAACTTATAGACATAAAAGGAAATTGAGAAAAATTTAAAAGAGTAATTTTTCGTGTCAATAACTATTTTTTATTGACAACGTTTGATAATTATGCTCACCAAAAGGCTAGAATTATGTGTATTATTAAAGAAATTATCTAGCAACCTCGTAGTTGTAAAAGTTTAAACACTTTACCTACCTCAATAACCCTTCAATGGCTCAATATTCTCGAAAGCCAATTAAATAATATATTATTTAATAAATCTACTTTTGATTTTCATACCTATTTATGTTGCCGAATATATTCATATGTTTCACAACAATTAAATTCTTAGAAATTGTAGCAATGATGAAAATCAAAGCTTTTAATTTGTGTTTCCTTTGTGCATTGTTTCTTTTATCTGTTGTGGCAACAGAGACATTAAAAGAAGGTAAACAATATACAAAAGAGTCAAAGAAAAATGTTTTGGTCGATAAGCTTGATGGTGGGCAAAAACCCATAGATATAGAATCTTTTGATCAAAATAAGCCTGTTGGTGCGGGAAATAAAACAAGGGAAGAAAGGATGATGGAAAAGGAAGCAAAGCAGAAAGAAAAGGATGCAAAGCAGAAGGAAAAAGATTTGGCAAAGGAAGCAAAGCAGAAAGAAAAGGATGCAAAGCAGAAGGAAAAAGATTTGGCAAAGGAAGCAAAGCAGAAAGAAAAGGATGCAAAGCAGAAGGAAAAAGATTTGGCAAAGGAAGCAAAGCAGAAGGAAATAGCTTTGGCAAAGAAAGCAAAAGCAAAGGCAAGGGAAATAGCTTCTAAAAGGAAGCGAAAGGAAAAGGAAGTAATGCGATTATTTAGGGCATGGCATAGAGTTGATACATGGCGAAGAGCTTATGAAAAGACAATGAGGGAAAAGGCAAAGGCAAAAAGAGAAAATAATCCCAAAAAGGAGAATATGTAACACCCTAAATTTTTTAATAAATTATTTCATTAATTAAATAGAATTTTAAATAATTGATTTGGTGTTAAAATTATTTTAAAATATATGTTGATTAATTTTGGAATTAATTTTCTTTATATATGGCCTTTCTATGATCTACTAATTACATATTAGTCTAAATGCGTGATATAAATAACAAATATTATATTATTTTATATATTTTTATAAAAATAATACTATTTTAGTTTAATAATTTAAACAATAAGATTTTAGACAATTTAACGTGTATATGCATGTATCTAGTAAATGTGGTATTGTTTTGTGAGTTTGAATGGTTAAGTGTACACATAGTTATACTTCAATTTTTTTCTAACTGGTTTATATTTTTAGTTATTTAGTTGATAAATAATCATCTTGAAATGTTAGTACAATTGCAATTGATTTCCTATATTTTTATATCTTTGTTAT
>NC_021161.2:47485393-47492437 GCF_000331145.2 Cicer arietinum
CTGTCGGTGCTCCAACACTTCGGTGAGGCCTTTTCTGATAACTTGTTTCACTTCATTTCGAATATGTTTATTCTCTTAATATTTTTATTAATTATGTGACATTGATTTTTATAGTCCGCGTAAATTATCAGCCATGTTTCATTGACTCTGCAAATTCGTCGATGCTTTTGGACTCGTTCGTTGTGTGTTGTCGACATCTCATGGTTGCTGAAAATCATTATGGTCCTTATATCTTATCAAAGCGTCAAATTGAGGTATGGGGTGAGAGTGAGTTCGAATGCATGAATATATATTAAGTGAGATGAACGGGAATACTGTATTTCCCATAATTCATTCGGGGCTCGCTACGTATGGCAGAAGCCCTTTGAGTAACAATTGACTAATGAGCAAACTTGAATTTTGTGAGGTTAAAGTATGAATTAGAAACTTTTATAGGATGTTGTTTGATTTGATTTTTGAAGATCGTGCGATAGTTGAATTAGTGTAGAATAATGTATTTGATGCATTCTGTGCTTTGTTTATATCTATCCTTGATATTGATATATGATATAAAATGTGATGAATTGTAATTATTTTCCTTGCAATTGATGTGGTGTGTGTGAATGATCTAGTATTATTATTATATGTGAGTGAATACCCTTTATTTTTTGAGATGACGTATTATGATGATAAATTCTAAATGTAATGTATGACTATGGAAATCTGCAATGACGATGTGTGCTCCTTGACTTGTGATATTACCACCTTGATGAATATCATGAAATGCGTATTGTGTTTAATTGAATAGTGACGAATTTGACCCGTGCCAATGATGGTTCTCTTAATAGAGTAAGTAACCTAGGCCAACAAGGGGAGAAAGTAGTTGTTGATAATTTTTGAAGTGGAGATTATTTGGTCATCATATAGGTAGGGCCTGACAAGCCTAGTGATTATTGGGAAGTACAACTGAATGAGTCTGATCGTGACAGTCTGCTGTTGAGCCTTATGGCAAGATTGTTAGACCTTGGAGGTATTCGGGTGGGGAATTCCTAAGTGACTTAGAGGTAGCACTCCAAATGTCGGGAGCAACCATTCAACACACGTTTACCTCGACTGTCACGTATATGTGTCTCGGGTTGAGTTGAGGGGATCTATGAGGACATGGCCAATTTGAATTGTCCGTCCACTTGCGTGGTGGCATAGTATCAAGCCTCCTAACCAAGTACTTCAGAGTTAGAATGGTACCAAAGAAAGAGGAGGAGTCTAGAGTATAAGAGCATGCATAACATTACTTGATTTGTGTATTTACTTACTTGATGTTGTGGATTGTATCAATGTTTTACCTTGATTATACTTGTTGGTTGTGATTTGATATGATACGATGTTTAATATTTTTTACGTGTTCTTCGCAGTTATTTTATACTATTACATGTTTTCGAAGCTCACCCCTCGTTGCTTGTGTTTGGCACTTGCGAGAGCGCAATTATTTCAGGTTATCGATTGGGGATCCACGCTCTGAATAGGTGATATTGGGTGGGAGTAATTTATCGTATTTTTTTGAGTTTTGAACAATTTAGATTTTTGTAAATTTGATCGATCAATTGTATTATTTTTATAGGTTATTCAGAGGTAGAAATTAATTGTCTCTAAGTTTAGAACTTGCTTTTATATCAAAAATATTTATTTAATAAACATCAACTATATTCGATACTAAACACCCTAAATTTTATGATAAACTATTTTATTAATTAAATAAGATTTTAAATAATTAATTTGATGTTAAAATTATTATAAAATATATGTTAATAAATTTTGTGATTAATTTTCGTTATATGGATGTTTTCTATGATGTGCTAGTTTGATACACATTATATTAAATGAGCGATATAAATAATAAATATTTTATTTTATTACATTATATATTTTTTTTTAAAAGCAAAAGTATTTTACTGTATTATTTTGAAGAATAAGATTTTATGTGATTTTACATGTATATTCGCACACCCAATTAATATAACATTCTTTTATGCGTTTGACTAATATTAAATGTGTACTTAATTATATTTATTTGATTCTAAATATATTTTATTTTAATTATTTATTTTATAAATTATTATCTTGAGATAGTGGTAATATTGTGTTTGATTTTCTTTATTTTTATATACTTATTATGATATTGTGATTATATATATATATATATATATATATATATATCTATATATATGTATTTAGTATGACTTAGTAATTAATATAAAGTGTTGATTTTATACTTATTTATTTTATAATTTTGAATATTCTCTAATGATGATAGTATTTTAATGTAAGTATTTTAAAAAAAAATATCATTAGGGTGATTATTTTGAATATGAGAGTTTTGATTATTAATATATTTTAAAAGATTAATTACTTTATTTTATAAAATATTAGTTTGAAAATATTAGCAAATTTTAGTAATTAAATTATGTTCAAACAAAATGTTAAAACATTAGTTTTAGTAATTATTGATTTTATTTAAAAATAAATAAAGGGACCAATGGGTTTTACTAACCCTAATTGTTAATAAAATAAAACAACCAAAAAGAAAAAAAAGGGATTGCACGGGCAGCTCTAAAACAAACACAATAACAACAACCTATCATTTGGCTCCGGTGATCAATAACTGTTCCAGAAAAGTTTCTCCGTTTTCGTCCAAATTTCAGTATGTTGTTTTACTCATTTAACTATTCAATTAAACATAATTTTTCCAGATTTTTAACAACCCGAATTTCTCCCTAAAATTCCCAATTTTTCCGTTTACAAAATTCGTTATTTTGCACCGTTCTTCTTCACTGAAAGTCCGATTTGAGTGAAACCAACGCTAAAAGGATCGTGTAAAAAGTGGCTATATTATCCAATGATTGGGTTTCTGATTTATGATAATTTTCCTTAACCGAATTTCAAAATATAGTTTTTAGATTATTTTCTCATAATTTATTTTGGACGTTTACCCATAAACTGTTGAGTTAGATCGATTGAAGGACAAAAAGTCAAAGAACAAAGATTGTTTTCCCAATGAATCATACTCATGTGTGAAAGCGTCGAAATAAGGTAAGAGGTGAGAGAACGTCTGAATTCATGAGTATAATATATTGTGAGATGAACGGGAAAACCGTATTTCCCAATGATTCATCCGGGGCTCGCTACGTATGGCAGCAGCCCTTTGAGTGATAAATTAATTAATGTGCAAATAAGAAAATTGTGAGATTAAAATATGGAATAAAAATATTTATAAGGTGTTGATTGATTTAATTTCGTTAAATGTGTGATATTTGATATTATTGTGATTTTTAACATTATTGTGATATTGGATATTATTGTGATATTTGATATTATTGTGATAATTGATTTCAAATGAATTTGGTGCATATATTTGATTAAACGAGTTTAGTGAATGCAATGTATAATGTAAATTTATTTAATGATGATGTGTGATTTACGATATAAATCTGTGATATGTTTATGTGATGATAATGATGATGTTTGATTGATGATAGTGATTCTATAAAATTGTGATGAGTTTATGTGAAGAGATATGATTAATGATAGTGATATTGTGAATTTGCGATGAGAATATTGAAGTAACCCAATAGTTGGTGAAATTATTTTGATTCCAATTTGTGTTGTAGATGACGGTCTTAATGGAGTATCATAGGCCAACGAGGAGAGAAAATAAATATTGAGAATTTGTGAAGTGGAGATTATTTTGTCATCATATAGGTAGGGCCTGACAAGCCTAGAGATTTCAGGGAAGTACAACTGAATGAGCCTGATCGTGGCGGTCTGCTGTTGAGCCTTAAGGCAAGATTGTTAGACCTTGGAGGTATTCGGGTGGGAAATTCCTAGGTGACTTGGAGGTAGCACTCCAAATGTCGGCAGCTACCACGCAACACACGTTTACCTCGACTGTCACGTATATGTGTCTCGGGTTGAGTTGAGAGGATCTATGATGACATGGCCAATTTGAATTGTCCGTCCACCGGGATGGTGGCATAGTATCAAGCCTCCTAACCAAGTACTTCAGAGTTAGAATGGTACCACAGTGTGAAGTAGAGTCTAAGCTCATGCATAGCATTGCATTTTCTTGTGATTGTTTTGTTGTGATTAAAATGTATTATGTGTGATAATAATTTCTGTGATGATTTGATGTTATAGTGAAGTGTATTGATTTTCCTTGATTTTGACTATACAATGTGATGTTTTTCTTTGAAGAATGTTTGTGTAATGATACAATTTATTGATGATTAATTGCGTGTTCCTCTTATTTATATTATACTATCAACATGATTTCAAAACTCATTTCCTTCGTTGTTTATGTTTGACTGGCTTGGCCCTGCGTTTGGAAAATCGCAGTCATTACAAGTTAATGAGTCTCGAAGTTCAAGTTTGGGAGAAACCCCGCTCTGATAAGTGATACTGGGAATTAAGAGTTGTAATGTGTATTTTACTTATGTTATTACAAATGATTTTTTATATGAAAACTTAGTACGAGTAAGTCTTGGGAATGAAATCAAGAAATTCAATTTAAATCAAGTTCATTGATATTCCATTGTTTTAATTGAGGAACAAAGTTGAATTGGTACATGTGTATTTAGAGAAACGTGATATTCTAAATTAGATATTAAAGTTTTCTTGAATTTAGTATATATTATTTTAAATGTTATTGTTGGGTTTAGGGTGTCACATTAGTGGTATCAGAGCAGGTCTGTCCAATCAGGCCGAGTGGATCGAATGTCGATTCAGTGTTAGTCGAATGTCAGTTGTGTCAATGTCAATTGTGTTTTCTTGTGTAATCATTATTTTCACTATGATGGTTTTTCCGTTATATTATTGTGTTAAGTGTTAAATGCTTTTGTATTATTATACATATTTTCGAGATTACTAATTAACTGTTTATTATTTACTTACTCTGATTGTGTTATTGATTTTAAATTCCTACCTAAGTGAGTAAATAAACCATGAAATTACTTGTTAAGATTTGAGTTAATTTTAATTGTTGACAAGATTATGTTAGTTGCTTGTTGCTTATTGCTTGTCTACCGAACTATGATTTTTGCACTCTTGTTTTATGTTAATCGTTGGAAATAATAATTTTGATTGATAAGCCGTATGTTTCAAGTTATTAATCTCATTCAAGTAATCTTAGCTATCATATCTCAGACCTCACCAGTTAGTTGTTTTAAAGTTCCATTTTCACTCTTAATCAATTAGTACTTTTAAAGAATTTGTTTAAAGTGTTTGATCTAATAACTAATTGATTGAAACATTGATTTCCGTATGAATTATATGTTTAAAACTTCAAGTATTGACTTTTACTAGTTACAAATTATTATTATTTTTGTTGAAACTCAATTTAGAGAAAAAAAAGATGTTTCGTTCTATACTTTGAGTTAGATAGGAGATATGTCTTTTATGTTTAAAGTTTTAATTTTGACAAAAAAATTCTTATTTTGATTTTATGTTGGCTTGGGTTAAAAAGAAATATCAATTTTTAAATCACTTAAAATTGTTGATGGTTGTATCTAGATGAGCAGAGTTTTGATATTGGTTTTGAAAACAATTTAGAATGTCCGTCATGATTTTAAATAGTATGAAATTCATATTATTAGCACTAGTAATTCTTGAATATTAGAGGTTGGTAGAACTTAGAATTTTTAAAAATGACATTTTGAAGGAGTTAAAGTTTACTTATTTTGTATGATGAAAATAATTTTTGTTTGAATTACTCTTGATTATTTGAAAGAAATTAAATTGAGTTGAATTTTTGTTGATTTATAAAATAACAATAATTCTATACTACTGATTTTATTTAATGTTTAAAATAGCTTAAAATTTACAGCGTGCTTTACTATGTCTTGTTTTTAAAAAAATTGAAAAGAGTTGTTGTTAGGTTGGTTTAGGGAGCTGATGTAAATATTGAATCGTGATAGTGTTGGGATATTTATTTGAAATGATTGATATTTTTATTCTGATATTATGAACTCGTTAGAGTTTGACTCGATGTTAGAGTTTTAGAGTTTAAGAACTCTTCAGTGATTTACAATAGTACTAATGATAAAGTGTCTACTAATTGAGAAAGAGAAGTAAAAAGAAGGAAAAAAAAAATAAAGTTTTTAAATATCTTCTCAACAGTCAAATTCTTTTTGAAAAGTTATCTAAATTTGGATTCTATAGTTGAGGTATTTTACAAGTAGAATTTTTTTTTTACGAAGTAACCTAACAAAATGGTATGTGTAGAGTGCATCATGTAGATTGATATGTGTAAAGTGCCTCATGTAGATTGGTATGCGTATAGAAACTAAAATTTAATTTATCAATTTTTTTTATTAATTATAAAATTGCAATTTTTATTTGAGACTCAATTTTTAAGATTAGAACAGAACTAAAAAATCTTTAAAATTGATGGTGTGTTATGTTTTGGACCAATTTTGGGACTTGATAGAAACTGAGGGATGTATCTATAAGCATGATAAGTAGTTAGTGTGAGAGGAGGCTACTATTTTGTAGATTTATGAATTAGTGTAATTCATTATCATTATCATATGTCTTATGTTTTGTGTCATGTGCACTACTTTAATGTATATAGATATACAATTTTTTATTTTGTAAGTTTGATAAAATAAGAAAATAAATTGGAACTATTTTGGAAGTGTTAATTAATTGTAAAATTTCCTATTTATCTATATATATAGTTTAAATTTTATTTCAAAATATAAGTTGAAAATAATAATTTTTACAGTGATGAACTATTTAAAAATGTGTTTTTGATGACTAAAATATGAATGAATTTTTAGAAATCTTATAGATTTTAAAAATATTCGTGATTTATTTTATTTGTATTGTATTTAGAAACGTGATTTATCTTAGTTGTTTTTATTTAGACTTGAATTATTGAAAAATAATTTAAAGAAAAATTTGGAATTCTCAATGAATTATTTTCGGTGTTAAATGGTTAAGTGATATTTTTTAATAATAATTTAAGTCTAGAAATTAATTTTTAGAATGATGTGTAACCTTGAAAGTGGTTTT
>NC_021161.2:47492849-47502338 GCF_000331145.2 Cicer arietinum
ATTCAATTTGGTTTGGTAATGTGTTGTATCTTCTAGTAAATAATTATTTATCTTATCTTTTACTTGGAAAATCTATATATGCTTCCATTTGTTGTAACTTTTAAGTGATGGTTAACTCAAGAAAATTTAATCGTGATCAATTTGGAGCAGTTAGACCTCTATGAGAATATGTTTCATTTTTGAATTATCGTCTAGTTATGAGATGAACGTAAAATCTTGGTGCTAATTTTTAGATTAGTTATTTGAATGTGTATATGATTATGTAAATATTAAATTGTTCGTGTTTCAAGTGTTCTAATTGTTGGGAATTGGTGTATAGAGATAGAGTAGTCGAGAGCATCTAAAAGTGAAATAGTTATATATTTCTTCAATTGAATTATTGATTATATATTGATACTAGTGTCATTTCCTTGTTGTTGTAACTAGTTGTAAATTACCAATAAATTGTGAGTTCTTAACTTGAAGTAAGGAGTAGGAGTTGTGGCGCCGCCTTCGCACTCCTGAACCATGTTAATGATACTTTTAATTATGCATGTTTGAATTTGAATGACTATAGTTATGGTTACCTTAAGTAGTTGACTACATGAGTAGGAGGGACTAGCTACCCCGATGATTCATTGTCGATAAAAGAGGCAACAATAACTCATTGTTATTCTTGTTATAAACTTTGGTTAATTTTATTTTGGAAATAGTTAGGTATTCATCTCTAATACAACTTTAAGTGATTATGAGTCTTATGTGACATCAATGTTGAATTCTAATAACTGATTACATGACGCGAATATTAGGTTAGTGGTGTGTACTTAAATTAAACATTCAAATAAGTACGTTTGATATTCTAACTAATTTGCTTAAGATGAATAAGAACATTGTGTTAGTATCTTATTGGTTCTATATTATCTCATTTCATAAGGACTATAACTATTGTATGAGTTTTATAAATGAATTTTGTTTATAAGACTTTGAAAATTAAGTTGGACTTTGAGAGTGTTTAACTATATGTGAAAATATTTATCTTATTTCACTATTATTATACACCCAATTTTTTTTAAAGATTAAGTGATTGTATGTCATTGAGTTGTTATATGCATTTCTATTTGTAATTCTTGAAGGTGTGAAATATTTTAAATGTTTTTCTATATGTCTAACTTTTGTGAAACCTGTAGAGCAAATATTTTTTTGATTTAGACATTCTTTAAGGAGAGTAAAGCTGATACAAAATTGTTTGAGAAATTAGATGAAGTTGAAAGCGTATTTGATATGTGTTATTTAATGCAACTGAATGTGGTATGTTGTTGTTGAATATGATGTGTTTAATTGATTTATTGTGTCATGTTAGCCTATGATGCTAAACTAATTTATTTTTGGACATATTGTGCTTAAAAAAATAGTGAATACCTTAAATATGTTTATAGACAAAGTTTGAATCTTTAGAGTGAATCAGTTCGGTTGTTGTTCACTCCAAATTTCGAGGACGAAATCTCTTTAACGAGGGGAGAATTGTAACACCCTAAATTTTATGATAAACTATTTTATTAATTAAATAAGATTTTAAATAATTAATTTGATATGTTAAAATTATTATAAAATATATGTTAATAAATTTTATGATTAATTTTCGTTATATGGATGTTTTATATGATGTGCTAGTTTGATACACATTATATTAAATGAGCGATATAAATAATAAAATATTTTATTTTATTATATATATATATATATATATATATATATATATATATATATTTAGTATGACTTAGTAATTAATATAAAGTGTAGATTTTATACTTATTTATTGTATAATTTTGAATATTCTCTAATGATGATAGTATTTTAATGTAAGTATTTAAAAAAAAAATCATTAGGGTGATTATTTTGAATATGAGAGTTTTGATTATTAATATATTTTAAAAGATTAATTACTTTATTTTATAAAATATTAGTTTGAAAATATTAGCAAATTTTAGTAATTAAATTATGTTAAAACAAAATGTTAAAACATTAATTTTAGTAATTATTGGTTTTATTTAAAATAAATAAAGGGACCAATGGGTTTTACTAACCCTAATTGTTAATAAAATAAAACAACCAAAAAGAAAAAAAAGGATTGCACGGGCAGCTCTAAAACAAACACAATAACAACAACCAATCATTTGGCCCCAGTGATCGATAACTGTTCTAGAAAAGTTAATCCGTTTTCGTCTAAATTTCAATATATTGTTTTACTCATTTAACTATTCAATTAAACACAATTTTCCAGATTTTTAACAACCCGAATTTCTCCCTAAAATTCCCGATTTCTCCGTTTACAGAATTCGTTATTTTGCATCGTTTTTCTTCACCGAAAGTCAGATTTGAGTGAAACCAACGCCAAAACGATCGTGTAAAAAGTGGCTATATTATCCAATAATTGGTTTTCTGATTTATGATAATTTTCCTTAACCGAATTTCGAAATATAGTTTTTAGATTATTTTCTCATAATTTATTTTTGACGTTTACCCATAAACTGTCGAGTTAGATGACAAAAAGTCAAAGAACAAAGATTTTTTTCCCAAGGAATCATACTCATGTGTGAAAGCATCAAAATAAGGTAAGGGGTGAGAGAGCGTCTGAATTCATGAGTATAATATATTGTGAGATGAACGGGAAAACCGTATTTCCCAATAATATATTCCTCATATTTATATTTTCTTATCAACATGATTTCAAAACTCACCTCCTTCGTTGTTTGTGTTTGACTGGCTTAGCCCTGCGTTTGCGAAATCACAGTCATTACAGGTTAATGAGTCTCGAAGTTCAAGTTTGGGAGAAACCCCGCTCTAATAGGTGATACTGGGAATTAAGAGTTATAATGTGTATTTTACTTATGTTATTACAAATGACTTTTTATATGAAAACTTAGTACGAGTAAGTCTTGGGAATGAAATCAAGAAATTCAAGTTAAATCAAGTTCATTGATATTCCATTGTTTTAATTGAGGAACAAAGTTGAATTGTTACATGTGTATTTAGAGGAACGTGATATCCTAAATTAGATATTAAAGTTTTTATTCTCTTTAACAGATTTTCTTTATCCACTGCAAGTTTTCTTCAAATAATTTAGTATATATTATTATAAATGTTATTTTTGGGTTTAGGGTGTCACAAGGAGAAGGCCAAGGCATACATAATTGTTTGTGTAAATTTATGTACGTGATATTTTTATTTTTATTTTTATAACAGATTCGTTTCTTTACTCTCATTTAGTTCCTTTATTTATAATTGATGGACAACTAGTTAGTTATTTTTTTATCAACAAATGTCAAGATGAAAATCCATCTTGAATCATTATTAATAATTTTAATTTTTTACAATAGTTTTTATTAAAAATAATGCAATTCATGATCATCTTATTTCAATAAATATTAGATTTATTATACCCATTAGACAAACAACTTTTTGAAACTGAATCTAAGAAATGAGAATTCAAATTTATGATCATAAATGAACAAAGAGTAGATATTTGTCAAAAACAAATAACCCATCGCACAAAATAAAATTATTCCCTCAAGAACTAAACCATTTAAATTTATGAAGGTCAAAGATTAAACCATTTGAATTTGTCCAAAAAAAAAACATTTGAATTTGCAAATAAAATAATGTTATTCAACCAAATAAACGAAGAAAAGGATTCAAGGACCGAAGGGTCCCCTAAATTTTTATAAAATATTTCGATGTTAGTATGTTATTACAATTTTTTATTTCTATACTATATCTCAATGTTAGTATGTTATTATGTGGAATGTGTTCAATTTAAGATTCTTGGTGCGATGTGAGTATTAGGTGTTGCTTGTCAAGGTTAAATTCTGGGTCCATGTGAGGGAAATAAAGTCTAGTCATATGAACTTTGAAGGTTAATTTTTAAAAGCGTCTTCTTTTGGGGATCAATGTGAATGATTATTGGTTGAAGAGACGATAAAAGTATTTTAACACTCCAAATTTTATAATAAATTATTTTATTAATGAAATAAAATTTTAAATAATTAAACTGATGTTAAAATTATTTTATAATATATGTTAATTAAATTTAGGATTAATTTTCTTTATATGATGTTTTAATCTTGTACATGTTAGACTAAATGAGTGATATAAATATCAAATATTATATTTTTATATTTTATATATTTTTCTAAAAATAATAGTATTTTAGTGTACACATTTTAAAGTATAAGATTTTAGGCAATTATATTTAATTATTTTTTGTATACTGGCTAATACTAAGTGTACACACAATTATATTTAATTATTTTCAAATTTATATTATTTTATTTAATTATTTTACAAATAATTATCTTGAGATTTTAGTAATATTGATATTGATTTTCTTTATTTCTATATAGTTGTTACAGTATGATGATTTTTTACATATTCATTTTGATTTAGTAATTAATATAAATCGTTGATGTTATATTTATTTATTTTATCATTTTGACTAATCTATAAAGATGATGTATTTTTCTGTTATTATTTTGAAAAAATATTATAGTAATAATTATAGTTACTATTTTGAGTATGAGAGTTTTGACTAAAATTAGATTTATCTATATTAAGGAAAAATAATATTATGTTAGAATGAGTGTCTTGGAGAAAAAGTTTCCTGCGTGGATAAATAAAATAAATTATTTATTAAAGATTTTTAGAAATACTAGAAAATGAATTTTGGACCAGACGACTGTTTACACCCTTATTTTTTTTCCACTTCTGTATATTAATTTGAGCTATTATTGGTTGGTTTTTTATTTCCTACTCCTGCTGTCTCAGACTTTACTATCCTGTGTTGGGACATATAGTTTTACTCTTGTACCTCTACATTTTCTATCTACACCTCTCATATTGCAATTAAAAATATATAAATTGAAAATCAGACTAATGGCAGCGAAAAAATTTTTCTCTCAATTTCGTTCCCTCCAATTCTTTATTGTTCGAATCGATCACAATCTTTGTCCACACAAAATTGGCCACTAAATCAATTTTTGGTGTCAATTTTATCAATCATGGCTCCGTTTCATAAAAACAAATGCGTTTCTTTCGTTGGGCGAGCTATTTCTGGCCAATTCTCATCACCACGTTTGTCGTCTCAAAAAAATGGTATCATTTTTGGATTTCTCTCGTCGAAACTTTCAAGAAGAAGTACTCATTTGCATTTTTCATTGAAGTTGAATTCGGACCCTTATGGTGCTCCGACGAGTCGGTGAGACTTTTTTTTATAGTTTTTCTCATCGTTTTGACTCCACTTTGACTCCCTAAAATTATTTATAATTATTTAAGAATGATTTTTATGATTTGCATAATTTTTCAAGCGTGTCTCCACGATTTTGTAAACTCGCTGTTTATTCGGATTCACTCGTTGTACCTTGTCGGTCTACAGTTGCAGTCTAAAGTTCTATTTTCCCTTTCAACAACTCCATTTTGTTGGGGAGTTCTTGGGCAAGAAAAATTGTGAGAAATACCATTTTCTTCAAAAATATTTTTAAAGACCTTTCTCAAAATTAATTTTTGAAAGACCTTTAACAAATTATAATTTTTAAAGTTTAGAAATTGTGTTTAAGCTTGTGTGACTAGCTCGTTTGTGCCAAATCCATTTATCTTTATCAATGGACACAAAATAAGATTCAATAGGTAAATCATCTAGATAAAGTTCATATAAATTCTTTTTTCTGAAACCGGAAAAGAAAACTCTGTCCGATGATGAGTGTTTAACCTCACATAGAGTAGGCTTAAAAATGATTTCAAATCCACTATCACATAATTGACTAATGCTTAGCAAGTTATGTTTTAAGCCATCCACATACTAAACATTTTCAATTTTCGCAGAATTATTCTTACCAATAATAATTGTTCCTTTTATTTGAGCTTTATAATTATTACCAAATGTGACCGATCCTCAACCTTTATTTCCAGTGAGATAAAGTAGTGCTTATCCCCTGTCATATTCCTTGAGCAACCAATGTCCAAGTGCCAAGGCCTTCTTTTGTTGATCAGAGGATGAACCTGTGTTAGAGTTTAAAAGCAACTTAGGTACCCATATAACATTGGGTCCTTGATGCTTAGTTTTTCGTCTTTTAAGGATTTTCCTTTTGTGATAACAAATAGAATCATGGTGTCCATGTTTACCACAAGATGAACAAGCTTTCTTTATATTGTTGGGTTTCTTCTTAGCATGACAGATTTTGATAGTATGCCCAAAATTTTTGCAAAAAGTGCATTTTGGCCTATCCTCTTGTTTTTTAGCCAAGAAAAAATTTTCATACAATTTTTGTTTTTGAGAATTTTTAAAACCAATACCAGCCTTGACAAATATTCAAGATTGAGATCCCATTATCTTTTAAAATGTTTCAGTAGATTTGACAAAGTTGGAAATGTCATTTTTTAGTTCTTTAACCTCTATTTTCAAAATTTCCTTTTATGTGTCCTCTTTAGGAGTATGACTTTTGACCTTCTTTTTATTTAAAAATTTTTGCTGCTCAAATAATTTCTCGTGAGATAGCTGCAAATCTAGAATGATTTTTTTTCATAAAGTTGATTTTTGAGAAAACCACATTTATGAGATAAAGTGTTTGAATCATTTAAAAGATTGTCAAATTCAATTTCTAACTTTTCACAAGTAGGACAGAGTTCTGAAATGCTTACCTCTTCAGTTTCGGATTTTGCCATGAGGCAGAGGTTAGCCTCTTCTTCCTTTTATTGCTCAGAGGATGACTCGTCGTTGTCATCCCAAGTAATCATCATGGATTTGTTTTTGTAAGGAAATCTTTTTCAGTTCCTTTTGTTGAGAGGACACTTAGTTTTGTAGTGTCCCATCTTGTTGCATCTAAAATAAGTGATTTTACTTTTGTCAGTTTTTTCTTTTTGAGGAGATTCTCTATTTTGTCCTCTTCTATTTATCATCCTCGGAATTCTTCTGGAAATCAGAGCGAGTTCATCCTCATCCTCAGATAGAGGATACTTTGAGTTTTCCATTTTTATGACATCTTCATTCTTCTTCGAGGATGAACTTTCGATTTGGCTGGTTTTTAGAGCAATCATTCTTCCCTTTTTGCTTGGTTTGTTGGCCAGTAACAATGGTTCATGAGCTTTTAGCGTTCCAACTAAATCTTCCAATTCCATGTTGGTCAAGTCTCTTGCTTCCCTAATGGCAATCACCATTGGCCTCCATTCTTTTGGTATACTTCTTCGGATTTTTCTTATCCTTTCTTGAACGGAGTATACCTTTCCAAGAGATCTCAAGTTATTATGAATGTGTGATTAAGTGAATTTTTAACTTGAAGTAGAACTATTAGTTGTGGTGCTGCTTTCGCACTCCTGGACAACTTTGAAGATACTTTTAATTACCCATGTTTGAATTTGAATGACCACAGTTATGATTATCTTAAATAGTTGACTACACGACTAAGAGGGACTAGTTACCCTGATGACTCATCGTCAATAAAAGAGGAAACACTAACTTCTTATTATTATTGTTAGGAATACTTGTTAATTTTTTTTTTGAAATATATAAAAAAATCATGTTCATTTCTTATAAAATAATTGAGTGACTGTGATTCTTATGTGATATCAGTGTTGGAGCTGTTAATGGTTTATGTGGCATGGATATTAGGTTGGAGTGTATTTTGAAACTATGTGAAAATATTTGTCCTCTTTCACTATGCTTATGTACTCTAGTTCTTGATTTCTAAAAAATTGCTCATGATACCAATTCTTATATTTCTATTTAAAATTCATAAGGGTATGAAATAATTGAAAAATTGCTCTCCCTTTCTTACCTAAGAAAAACTTGTTGAGAAATTGATAATATTATTTAATTTTTTTTAGAGAGTAAAACTAGAAAATATTTGTCCTCTTTCACTATGTTTATGTACTCTAGTTCTTGATTTCTAAGAAATTGCTCATGATACAAATTCTTATGTGTATCTCTATTTGAAATTCATAAGGATATGAAATAATTGAAAAATTGTTCTGTCTTTCTTACTTAAGGGAAACTTGTTGAGAAATTGATAATATTATTTAATTTTTTTTAGAGAGTAAAACTTAAAAATTATTGTTTGAGAAACTAGTTGGAGTTAACCATCTATTTGGCATAATTTCGCTTCACTCATCTTTAGGTAATAAGTTTATCATTACTAAATCTATAAGACTTATTTCCTTCGTAATTTATAGTGAGTAATTATGGTATTTCGTTCATGATTGAAATATTATATGCAATTGTTTAAATGATCCATTGTGTAATGTTAGTTTATAATGCTAAGCTAATTGATTTTTGACATGTTGTGCTTAAATGAGTAATGAAATTTAGAATATATGTTAATTAAATTTAGGATTAATTTTCTTTATATGATGTTTTAATCTTGTACATGTTAAAATAAATGATTGAAATAGATATCAAATATTATATTTTTATATTCTTTTTAAAAATAATAGTATTTTAATGTACACATTTTAAAGTATAAGATTTTAGGCTATTCTACGTGCATATATGCATTTGTAATTAATTTGATGTATCCTTGTATGTTGACTAATGTTAAGTGTACACATAATTATATTTAATTATTTTTAGATATATCTTATTTTAACTAATTATTTTATAAAAAATTATATAATTCCCAAGACTTACTCGTACTAAGGTTTTCATATAAAAAGTCATTTGTAATAACATAAGTAAAATACACATTACAACTGTTAATTCTTGGTATCACCTATTAGAGCGGGGTTTCTCCCAAACTTGAACTTCAAGACTCATTAACCTGTAATAATTGCGATTTCACAAACGCAGGGCCAAGCCAGTCAAACACAAACAACGAGGGAGGTGAGTTTTGAAATCATGTTGATAGTATAATATAAATAAGAGGAACACGCAATTAATCATTAATGAACTGTATCATTACACAAACATTGTTCAAGGAAAAACATCACATTATATAGTCAAAATCACGGAAAGTCAATACACTTCACTGTAACATCAAATTATCACAGAAATTATCATTGGACAAAATACATATTAATCACAACAAAACAATCACAAGAAAATGAAATGCTATGCATGAGCTTAGACTCTACTTCACAATGTGGTACCATTCTAACTCTGAAGTACTTGGTTAAGAGGCTTGATACTATGCCACCATCTCGGTGGAGGGAAAATTCAAATTGGCCTTGTCCTCATAGATCACCTCAACTCAACCCGAGACACATATACGCGACAATCGAGGTAAACGTGTGTTGCATGGTAGCTCTCGACATTTGGAGTGCTACCTTCAAGTCACCTAGGAATACCCCACCCGAATACCTCCAAGGTCTAACAGTCTTGCCTTAAGAACTACATAAGAACTACAAATTTTATTTAAACTTGACATGATCAGGAAGCTTGATATCTCTTCCATGTTTAAGTATTATTTTGATACTAGGCCGTATTGCTTTTGAGAACATGGTACATATCAACAGATATATATATATATA
>NC_021161.2:47502633-47508926 GCF_000331145.2 Cicer arietinum
ACTTGTGATTGTTAAAAGCTTATATCCCTAATTATTTATTTTTATTTTTATATTTCTTCACATATAATTATATATTTATTATTAATATTATTATTATTATTATTATTATTATTATTATTATTCCATTCTATTAGAGCTAACTCCTGGTATTATTTTATTTATATCTATATACGTATTTATTTATTTTATTTATTTTTTGTAAGTTAAATATGGTTAATATTAATAATTTAAGTCAATTACTAAAGCAGACACACAGACACACCTAAAGAAATTAGAACACATATTAACACTCATATAAAAAAAATAGTATCGCATCATTATACTATTTAAAATAAGGTAATGAGAAATTGGGATGTTACATTTCTCCCCCTGTTGAAGAAAATTTTGTCCTCGAAATTTACCTGACAAGAACAGTTCTGGATAAGAATCGCGCACCTGGCTTTCGACCTCCCACGTAGCACTTTCTCAGAAATACATGACCCCCTCCACCTTAACCAATGAAATCGTCTTACCCCTTAATGCTTTGGTCTTTTGGTCCTCGATCTGCTCCGATATGTTCCTAAATCTTTTTTACTTTATCCGTAGTTTCTTGGGTCCTACACCTTCTTCCATACAACGCCTCAAAAGGGGTCATTTCAATGTTAGAGTGGAAACTATTGTTATAGGTAAACTCTATAAGTGGCAAAAAGCTATCCCAACTTCCATTTTGTTCCAACACACAAGCTCTTAACAAGTCTTCTAGGGATTGATTGGTTCGCTCAGTCTGACCATCTGTTTGTGGGTGGTAGGCTGAACTCATCCTAAGGTTCGTACCTAAAGCGCTTTGTAAACCTTGCCAAAACTTAGAGGTAAACCTAGGGTCTCTGTCCGAGACTATACTGGATGGGATTCCATGCAACTTCACAATTTCCGTTATGTATATTTCAGCTAACCTTTCCATGGAATAAGTTATGTTTATCGGAATAAAATGAGCAGATTTAGTTAATCTATCCACAATAACCCAAATACTATCGTACCTTTTTGGAGTTCGAGGTAAGCTTACAACAAAGTCCATAGATGCTCTCATCTTTTCCTGAATCATTTTTACTTTGTCAGTAGTCTGTTGAACAATCTCGGGTCCTAACACAAGGTTATCACCCGTCTCAAACCAACACAGAGGGGTCCTACATCTTCTCCCATACAACGCCTCAAAAGGGGCCATTCCAATGCTAGAGTGGAAACTATTGTTATAGGTAAACTCTATAAGTGGCAAAAAGCTATCCCAACTTCCATTTTGTTCCAACACACAAGCTCTCAACAAGTCTTCTAGGGATTGATTGGTTCGCTCAGTCTGACCATCTGTTTGTGGGTGGTATGCTGAACTCATCCTAAGGTTCGTACCTAAAGCGCTTTGTAAACCTTGCCAAAACTTAGAGGTAAACCTAGGGTCTCTGTCTGAGACTATACTTGATGGGATTCCATGCAACTTCACAATTTCCTTTATATATATTTCAGCTAACCTTTCCATAGAATAAGTTATGTTTATCGGAATAAAGTGAGCAGACTTAGTTAATCTATCCACAATAACCCAAATACTATCGTACCTTTTTGGAGTTCGAGGTAAGCTTACAACAAAGTCCATAGAGATGTTATCCCACTTCCATTCGGGAATACTCAAAGGTTGCATCAAACCTGAAGGTTTTTGGTGTTCTACCTTAGATTTTTGACACACCAAACTTCAGCAACATCTCTTTTCATTTTAGGCCACCAAAATATCTTCTTGAGGTCCTTATACATCTTTGTGGCTCCAGGGTGAATACTTAGACAACTCATATGTCCTTCCTCTAAGATCATCTTTCTTAACTTCTCTACATCGGGAACACAAATTCTCTCCTTAAATCTCAAAATCCCATCCACACCTATTTTAAAGTCAGGTTCTCTCCCTTGGTCAATCGACTGTAACTTATCTAAAAGGTACAAATCCAACTTCTGACTCTTTTCAATCTCTTCCAATAGTCCACTAGTTACCTTCAACATTCCCAATTTAATACTTTTTGGTGTCACTTCACAAACTAAACTAAGGTCTCTAAACTGTTCCAACAACTCACTATGCTTAACCATTAAGGCGGACACACTCAAAGTCTTCCTACTCAAGGCATCAGCCACTACATTGGCCTTTCCAGGATGATAGTTAAGCTCAAAATCAAAATCTTTAAGAAATTCCATCCACCTACTTTGTCTCATGTTCAACTCCTTCTGATCAAAAAGATATTTAAGGCTCTTATGGTCACTAAAAACCTCAAATCTAGATCCATATAAATAATGTCTCCACATTTTAAGTACAAAGACAACTGCTGCTAGTTCTAGGTCATGGGTAGGGTAGTTCCTCTCAGGAATCTTTAGTTGCCTAGAAGCATATGCTACCACCTTCCTATCCTGCATAAGTACTCCACCTAATCCAGAACCACACGCGTCACGATATACTACAAAGGGTTCACTCAGGTCGGGTAATCCGGAACCTCACCCCTCGTTGTTTGTGTTTGGCGTTTGCGATAGACGCAGACGACTTGTAAGTTGCAGGTGATGACTAGTACCATTGGAGAGGCGGAAGTCATCATGTCCTGAAGACTCTATTTATACGCATTGTATTGATGTTATTTTCCTGAAGACTCTTAGTATTACCTGACCTGAGTGAACCTTTTGTAATATATTGTGATGCGTGTGGTTCCGGATTAGGTGGAGTACTTATGCAGGATGGAAAGGTAGTAGCATATGCTTCTAGGCAACTGAAGATTCATGAGAGAAACTACCCTACCCATGACCTAGAACTAGCAGCAGTTGTCTTTGTACTTAAGATGTGGAGACATTATTTATATGGATCTAGATTTGAGGTTTTTAGTGACCTGACCTCTGCACCAATCTTAGTATTACCTGACCTGAGTGAACCTTTTGTAGTATATTGTGATGCGTGTGGTTCCGGATTAGGTGGAGTACTTATGCAGGATGGAAAGGTAGTAGCATATGCTTCTAAGCAACTGAAGATTCATGAGAGAAACTACCCTACCCATGACCTCGAACTAGCAGCAGTTGTCTTTGTACTTAAGAAGTGGAGACATTATTTATATGGATCTAGATTTGAGGTTTTTAGTGACCACAAGAGCCTTAAGTATCTTTTTGATCAGAAGGAGTTGAACATGAGACAACGTAGGTGGATGGAATTTCTTAAAGATTTTGATTTTGAGCTTAAATATCACCCTGGAAAGGCCAAAGTAGTGGTCGATGCCTTGAGTAGGAAGACTTTGAGTGTGTCCGCTTTAATGGTTAAGCATAGTGAGTTGTAGGAACAGTTTAGAGACCTTAGTTTAGTTTGTGAAGTGACACCAGAAAGTATTAAATTGGGAATGTTGAAGGTAACTAGTGGACTATTGGAAGAGATTGAAAAGAGTTAGAAGTTGGATTTGTATCTTTTAGATAAGTTACAGTCGATTGACCAAGGGAGAGAACCTGACTTTAAAATAGGTGTGGATCGAATTTTGAGATTTAAGGAGAGGATTTGTGTTCCCGATGTAGAGGAGTTAAGAAAGATGATTTTAGAGGAAGGACATAGGACTTGTCTAAGTATTCACCCTGGAGCCACAAAGATGTATAAGGACCTCAAGAAGATATTTTGGTGGCCTAAAATGAAAAGAGATGTTGCTGAATTTGTGTATGCTTGTTTGACTTGCCAAAAGTCTAAGGTAGAACATCAAAAACCTTCAGGTTTGATGCAACCTTTGAGCATTCCCGAACGGAAGTGGGATAGCATCTCTATGGACTTTGTGGTAGGCTTACCTCGAACTCCAAAAAGGTACGATAGCATTTGGGTCATTGTGGATAGATTAACTAAGTCTGCTCACTTTATTCCGATAAACATAACTTATTCTATGGAAAGGTTAGCTGAAATATATATAAAGGAAATTGTGAAGTTGCATGGAATCCCATCAAGTATAGTCTCGGACAGAGACCCTAGGTTTACCTCTAAGTTTTGGCAAGGTTTACAAAGAGCTTTAGGTACGAACCTTAGGATGAGTTCAGCATACCACCCACAAACAGATGGTCAGACTGAGCGAACCAATCAATCCCTAGAAGACTTGTTGAGAGCTTGTGTGTTGGAACAAAATGGAAGTTGGGATAGCTTTTTGCCACTTATAGAGTTTACCTATAACAATAGCTTCCACTCTAGCATTGGAATGGCCCCTTTTGAGGCGTTGTATGGGAGAAGATGTAGGACCCCTCTGTGTTGGTTTGTGAGACGGGTGATAACCTTGTGTTAGGACCTGAGATTGTTCAACAAACTACGGATAAAGTAAAAATGATTCAGGAAAAGATGAGAGCATCTCAAAGTAGGCAAAAGAGTTACCATGATAAAAGAAAGAAAAACCTCGAATTTCAAGAAGGTGATCATGTATTTCTCAGAGTTACTCCAACGACTGGGGTTGGTCGGGCATTAAAAATGCGAAAGCTTACTCCTCGGTTTATAGGACCCTACCAAATTCTTAAGCTGAATAATAATATTAATAATATGTGTGTACCATATATACATGAACCAAAATTGAATTCTCCATAGGTATATACATGTATGTACCGTATATACATCAGCCGGTAGGTCAACATGTGTGTACCATATATATATAAGTATCATTAGCCTAAGTTACGCGTATGTACTGAAGGAAAGAAAAAAGAAAACAAATTCGCCACAACCGTGTTTCATCCCCTGGGTTCTAACAACAACACTACAATATAGCATAACCATACAACAAGTATACTCTTCTTAATTTCATCAATTGATACCGTCTGGTCTGAATAAAAAGGAGTATATTTTCCTAATTTCATCAATTATATCAACATAGGGTTGTTGATCGAATTATATCAATGTGGTGCAATGTAGGTGTAGTCATAGTTAGCCTTCTTAATATGCTGTTGATATATATTTGGGGGGTAGATGAAAGTATATGGGAAACCGTGATAAAGAATTCTGTTGTGGTGAACTACATATTCCAAGCAGTAAAACTAAAATATTGGGACTATGATTTCAAATGGAAAATTCCTTTAAAACAATTCTTTCTGCATAGCTTAAGAGCTGATTTATCTAATGTTTGGGACTTTCTTTGTTATGCAAAGCCTTACGTGCATAATTAGGCAGTATAGGCGGATCAGCCAACTATGTGAAACAATATCCTGTGCAAAACCATAGTTCCTCAACTTGTCTCATGGTTTGATGGGGATTTATTTAACGTGATCAATATGCCTTTGTTACTCAAATGATTATTTCTGTACCTGTTGGAATTCTGAGGGCAGTAGTTATGGGTTTACATGCATAGTATCAAAATTTTGTTGTTCTGCAAGTAATTAGAGTCATTGATAAAAATGGTACTATCATTATAATAACCTATAATTCAACCTGATTATCATGATTAGTATTATATGCTATTTTTTTTTTTTTGAATCCTGGAGGAAGAATATGACTAATTTAGGATAGAGAATTTGATAATTTATTTATTTATTTATTTATTTATTTTATTATTTAATTATTATTTATTTATTCATTATTTATTTGATTATTTACTTATTTATTTATTCATTTAATTATTTATTATTTATTTTATTTATTTATTTACTTATTTATTTGCGTATTTACTAATTATTTTATTATTTATTTATTCATTACTGATTTATTTATTTATTATTTATTTTATTACTTATTTATTCACTTACCTATTTAATTATTTATTATTTATTTTATTTATTTATTTACTTATTTATTTGCGTATTTATTAATTATTTTATTTACTTATTTATTATTTATTTTATTATTTAATTATCTATTTATTATTTATTTATTTATTTAGCTATTTATTTATTCGTTTACTTATTTATTTATTTGTTTACTTATTTTATTATTTATTTACTCATCTACTTATTTACTTATTTATTATTTATTTTATTATTTAATTATCTATTTATTTATTTATTTATTAATTAATTTAATTATTTAATTATTTATTTAGATAATTTATTTAATCATTCTTTATTTATTCGTTATTAATTTATTATCTATTTTATTAATTATTTATTCATTTATTTATAGTAAGTAATTCATTTGTATTTTGTGGTTGTGTGGTTATAATTCCCTCGCGGACTATTAGAGACGACGACCGACAAAGAGACGACCCGTTAGCAGATCAGATTCGTTGGACAAAATCTTCAGTCGAGGTAAGGGGTGAGATGAGGTTCGATATTATGAGCATAAAATAACGTGAGATGAACGGGAATGC
>NC_021161.2:47508958-47511682 GCF_000331145.2 Cicer arietinum
GGGATGAGGTTCGATCTTATGAGTATAAAATAACGTGAGATGAACGGGAATGCTGAAATTCCCAAATGTTCATTCGGGGCTTACTACGTACAGTTGAGCCCTATTGATGAATTATAATTAATTAATAAGATGTGGATGGTAATAGTGAGGACTAAAATATAATTTAGCAACTTGTAGAATTGTCGTGAATTTATTTATATTAAGATTGCATGTTGTCTGATTTTATGAAATCTTCTGTTGATTGTTAATGTCTGAATGATTTGAACTTGAATGTTTTGTTACTTGATTGAATTTATGATATTACTAGAATGTATCACCGATTGAATTCCTTATTATGTGATTGATGAAATTGGATTGTGTATTGTGAGTAGTGTAAACCAAATATTGTGATTTTATTGTGATTGACTGATAAAGATATATGATGACGAATATCGTGAAGTCAAACTGAAACTTAGTGAGTAGTGATGATCGAGTAAGTCTGAGATATGTGTTGTAGATTTGGAGTTAGGATTGTTTTGTCATCATATAGGGAGGGTCTGACAAACCTAGTGATTCGGGGAAGTACAACTGAATGAGCCTGATCGTGGAGGGCTACAGTCGAACTGTAAGGTAAGACTGATAGACCTTGGGGGTACACCTAGTGGGGAATTCCTAAGTGGATTACAAGAGTATTCCCTAAGGCCGGGAACTACCGTGCAATTCATGAATTGGCCATTCATGAGGACTTGGCCATTCATGAATTGTCCGTCCACTCTTGTAGTGGCATAGTATCAGGCCTCCTAACCAAGTACTTCAGAGTAGAATGGTACCAAATGATGAAGTATAGAGTATATGACATGCATAGCATTTCAATATTTTGATTGTCTTATTATGAATGAATTTGATAAGTCGTTGATATCATGCACTTGACTGTTTTGAGATTGTGATAATTTGATTGTTTGCGTGTTCTCCTCGTGTATTTTATACTGTTACATAATTTCGATACTCACCCCTCGTTGTTTGTGTTTGGCGTTTGCGATGGACGCAAACGAGTTGTAAGTTGCAGGTGATGACTAGTACCATTGGAGAGGTAGAAGTCATCATGTCCTGAAGACTCTATTTATATGCATTGTATTGATGTTAATTTGAGTATTTTTATTTTGGGAATTCCCGCTCTGATAGTGACATCGGGTGGGGACTATATTTGCACTACAGTTGAGACATAAGTATGTGTACTTCAAAAAGGATTATGTTGTTGATATTATGATTTCAATGTCATTATGTTTGGTGAAAATTTTGGATTTTATGTGACATGTTTATGATTACGTGATACTCTTTATAAAAAAAAAAATTATTTATTGTATTGATGTTAATTTGAGTATTTTTATTTTGGGAATTCCCGCTCTGATAGTGACATCGGGTGGGGACTATATTTGTACTACATTTGAAACATAAGTATGTGTACTTCAAAAAGGATTATGTTGTTGATATTATGATTTCGATGTCATTATGTTTGATGAAAATTTTGGATTTATGTGACATGTTTATGATTACGTGATACTCTTTATAAAAAAAAAAATTATTTGGGGTTTAGGGTGTCACATCAATCACAATAAAATCACAATATTTGGTTTACACTACTCACAATGCATCATTCAGTCTTATCAATCACAAATAACAGATCAAACAGGTGGCATATTCAAATGATATCACAATTTCATTCAAGCAGCAAGAACACTCCAGTACATATCATTCACTCAGTAACAATCAACATAATATTTATAAAATCAGACGGCATACAATCTTGATATAAATAAATTCACGGCTATGCTATAGGTTACTAAATTATATTTTAATCCTCACTATTACCATTCACATTTTATTAGTTAATTATTATTACTCAATAGGACTCAACTATACGTAGTAAGCCCCGAATGAACATCTGGGAATTTCGGCATCCCCGTTCATCTCACGTTATTTTATACTCATAATATCGAACCTCATCCCACCCCTTAACTTGGCTGAAGATTTTTCCCAACGAAACTGATCTGCTGATTTAACGTGTCGCGTCTTCGCCAACCACCGTTTCTAACAGTCCACGAGCGAGAATAAATCAACGCAACAACCAATTACAAATTAGTTACTTGCTCCAACAGGTAATTAATTAATTTATTAATAATACATTGATAATTTATCTACCATTGTAATAAAATTCAAAAATATATTTAATACCGTTAAACACACATATTACTATAATCAAATTTTATTTAACTAAGTATGATATAAGAACTACATAAGAACTAAAAATTTTATTTAAACTTGACATGATCAGGAAGCTTGATATCTCTTCCATGTTTAAGTATTATTTTGATACTAGGCCGTATTGCTTTTGAGAACATGGTACATATCAACAGATATATATATCTAATTCACAATCTTAAAATAATTATCAAATTCACTTTTAAGATAATTATCAAATTCACTCCTAAAATAATTATCAAATTCACTATCCTAAAATAATTATCAAATTCACTATCCTAAAATAATTATCAAATTCACTATCCTAAAATAATTATCAAATTCACTATCCTAAAATAATTATCAAATTCACTATCCTAAAATAATTATCAAATTCACTATCCTAAAATAATTATCAAATTCACTATCCTAAAATAATTATCAAATTCACTATCCTAAAATAATTATCAAATTCACTATCCTAAAATAATTATCAAATTCACTATC
>NC_021161.2:47512206-47514179 GCF_000331145.2 Cicer arietinum
TAGTATTATTATTATTATTATTATTATTATTATTATTATTATTATTATTATTATTATTATTATTATTATTATTATTATTATTATTATTATTATTATTATTATTAGTAGTAGTAGTAGTAGTATTATTATTCCATTCTATTAGAGCTAACTCCTGGTATTATTTTATTTATATCTATATACGTATTTATTTTATTTTATTTTATTTATTTTTTTGTAAGTTAAATATGGTTAATATTAATAATTTAAGTCATTTACTAAAGCAAACACACAGACACACCTAAAGAAATTAGAACACATATTAACACTCATTTAAAAAAAATAGTATCGCATCATTATACTATTTAAAATAAGGTAATGAGAAATTGGGGTGTTACATATTCCCTAAGGTCGGGAACTACCGTGCAACACAAGAGTACCCCGACCGTCGCGTATATGTGTCTCGGGTTGAGTTGAGGGGATCTATGAGGACTTGGCCAATTGTCCATCCACTCTTGTAGTGGCATAGTATCAGGCCTCCTAACCAAGTACTTCAGAGTTAGAATGGTACCAACGAAAGAGGAGAAGTCTAGAGTATAAGAGCATGCATAACATTACTTGATTTGTGTGTTTACTTGATGTTATGAATTGTATCAATGTTTTACCTTGATTATTCTTGTTGATTGTGATTTAATATGATACGGTGTTTAATATATTTTACGAGTTCTTCTCAATTATTTTATACTATTACATGTTTTCGAAGCTCACCTCTCGTTGCTTGTGTTTCGCGCTTGCGAGAGCGCAGTCATTTCAGGTTATCAATTGGTGATCCACGCTCTGATAGGTGATACTGGGTGGGAGTAATTTATCATATTTCGTTGAGTTATGAATTAATTTAGATTTTTGTAAATTTGATTGATCAATTGTGTTAGTTTTATCTTTTATTCGGATGTAGAAATTAGTTTTCTCTAAGTTTAGAACGTGTTTTTATGTTAGAAATTTTTATTTTATAAACCTCAACTATATTCGATATTAAAGGGTTTTTCATTGATTTTTTTTATGAAGGCAATTTGTATAAGTGTGAATGTGACTTTTTGAACCTTATAGTTTAAAAGAAAATTTTTTTACTCTATTTTGGAACTGATGCGAATCTCTTTCAAAACTAGGGCATTTTACTTTTTATTTCAATTTGGGTTTAGGGTGTCACAAGCAATTTCTTAGAAATCAAGAACTAGAGTACATAAACATAGTAAAGAGGACAAATATTTTCACATAGTTTCAAAATACACTCCAACCTAATATTCATTCCACATAAACAATTAACAACTTCAACACTGATGTCACATAAGACTCATAGTCACTCAATTTTTATATAAGAAATGAAAATGATTTTCATTATATATGTCAAACAAACAAAATTAACAAGTATTCCTTACAATAATAACAACAAGTTATTGTTGCCTCTTTTATTGACGATGAGTCATCGGGGTAGCTAGTCCCTCTTAGTCATGTAGTCAACTATTTAAGATAATCATAACTGTGGTCATTCAAATTCAATCATGGGTAATTAAAAGTATCTTCTAAGTGGTCCGGGAGTGCGAAAGCGGCACCACAACTAATAGTCCTTACTTCAAGTTAAAAATTCACTTAATCACACATTCATAATAATTTATTTGTAACCTACGAGTGTAGCACCTCATATTTTAAAATAAATATTTCTTAATGAAATAGGAATTTAAATAATTAATTTGGTGTTAAAATTATTTTAGAATATATGTGAAGAAATTTTGTGACTAATTTTAATTATATGAGTGTTTTCTATGATGTGCTAATCTTGTATATATTTGACTGAGTAAGTGATATGAATAAAAAATATTATATTTTATTATTTTATATATTTTTCTATAAATAATAGTATTTTAGTGTACATATTTTAGAGTTGAATATTTTAGAAAAGTTTAAAAAATAATAAATAAATAAAATGGATTTATATTCTG
>NC_021161.2:47514254-47526232 GCF_000331145.2 Cicer arietinum
TCATATTTTACTTTAAATATTTCTTAATAAAAAGTTTGGGATAGACTACTTTATGCACCCCTCATTTTTCTAGAATATATGTGAAGAAATTTTGCGACTAATTTTAATTATATGAGTGTTTTCTATGATGTGCTAATCTTGTATATATTTGACTGAGTAAGTGATATGAATAAAAAATATTATATTTTATTATTTTATATATTTTTCTATAAATAATTGTATTTTAGTGTACATATTTTAGAGTTGAATATTTTAGAAAAGTTTAAAAAATAATAAATAAATAAATAAAATGGATTTATATTCTGAAAGAGAGTGGACAAATACTATTATTTTAATGAGAATTTTAGAGAGTAATATTTTAATTATGGATGAATAGAACAAGAAATTAACTTGTTTGGGACACTTTAAAAATAAAATAATATAAAGTTTGGGATAGACTACTTTATGCACCCCTCATTTTTGTTTGCTTCTACTATTGTTTCGTTTGGGCTGTTTTCTTTCTACACCCCAGTTTTGAGTCCTTGCTATTCCATTCCATCTACATTTAAAAACAAAAAACAAAAAAAATTGTCAAAGAATTCACGCTGAAGGCACGCATCCATACTCAAAGAAAACATTTTTCTCTCAAATTTCCTCCAATCAATTATTTGCCATTTGAATCGATCTCAACCTCTATCCCGCACAAAATCGGCCACTGAATCCATTTTTGACATCAATTTTATCAATCCTTGCTCAGTTTTTTCAGAAACAGCTTTTTTCATGCTTTGGGCGAGCTGTTTTTGGCCGATTCCGGTCACCACATTTGTCGTCTCAAAAAACTGACATCGTTTTTGAATTCCTCTTGTCGAAACCTTCAAGAAACACTATGCATTTGTATTTTTCGGTGAAGTTGACGTCAAACCCTTCCGACGCTCCGATAAGTCGGTTAGACATTTTCTGCGGTTTTCTTTTCGTTGTTTTGATATTTGGATTCTTCTGCTTTACGTTGTTAGTCGCGTCTCGATATTCAGATTCTTCTACTTTACGTTGTCAATCTGCAATTGTCGTTGAAAACTCTCAGTGATTTATGGGTTTGATAAAGCGTCGAAATAAGGTAAGAGGTGAGAGAGCGTTTGAATTCATGAGTATAATATATTGTGAGATGGAAGGGAAAACCGTATTTCCCAACAATTCATCAGAGGCTTGCTATGTACGGCAATAGCCCTTTGAGAGATAAATTGATTAATGTAAAATATGAGAATTGTGAGATTAAAATGTGAAATAGAAATTTTTATAAGGTGTTGATTGATTTAATTTTCGATACTTGTGCGTTAGTTGATATTGGTCATTATTGTGATGTTGGATCTTGAATGAAATTATGTGCATATGTTTGATAAGATGAATTTATGTGGTGTGTTAATAAAAGGTGCATGCATGGTATGATATATGTTTACATGATAATAATGATGATTTTTTATTGATGGTAGTGATGTTATAAAATTGTGATGAGTTTATATGATGATCATGATTATGTACGATTAATGATATTATAAAATTGTGATGAGAATATTGAAGTACCCCATATTTGATAAGATAGTGATGATTCCTAAAGATGATGCTCTTAATAGAGTAGTCTAAGCTAATGAGGGGAGAAAATAAATATTGAGAATTTGTGAAGTGGATATTAATTTGTTATCATATAAGTAGGGTCTGACAAGCCTAGTGATTCCAGAGAAGTACAACTAAATGAGCCTGATCGTGGCGGTCTACTGTTAAGCCTTAAGGCAAGACTGTTAGACCTTGGAGGTATTCGGGTGGGGTATTCCTAGGTGACTTGAAGGTAGCACTCCAAATGTCAAGTTTAAATAAAATTTGTAGTTCCCCACTAGATGTACCCCCAAGGTCTATAAGTCTTACCTTACAGTTTGACTGTAGCCCTCCACGATCAGGCTCATTCAGTTGTACTTCCTCGAATCACTAGGTTTGTCAAACCCTCCCTATATGATGACAAAATAATCCTAACTCCAAAATCTACAACACATATCTCAGACTTACTCGATCATCACAACTCAACAAGTTTCAGTTTGACTTCACAATATTCATCATTATATATATATATATATATATATATATATATATATATATATATATATATATATATCGTTATATCAGTCAATCACGTAAAATCCCAATATTTGATTTACACTACTCACAATACACAGTCCAGTCTCATCAATCACATAATAAGGAATCAATTAGGTGCACTTTCAAGTAATATTAGAATTTCAATCAAGTAGACAAGAACACTCAAATACACATCATTCATACAATAACAATTAGTATAGGTTTCATAAAATCAAATAACACGCAATCTTAATATAAATTAATTCACAACAACTCTATAGATTTCTAAATTATATCAATTACCTCATTTGGCGATCTTGTACAATATGACATCAATTTCAGCAACGTCGGAGAAATCCATAATTAAATTGTTTGAAAGCAGGTCCAGAGAATAACCAAATCGTAGCGACACAAATGACTCGAAACAATGCTTACAAATAACAACAACACTGAAATTAAAAGTGCATCAGCATCTAACTTTAATTATGACAGGGTTAAAACAAATGAACAATGAATGTGAGGTTGATCGGAAAACATTTACTGTAACATTGACGATAATGAGTTTTCACAGATTTTGCTTAAATTGAAAAACAAATGTTGTATGACAAAGCTCTCGATGCATAGGTCACTTAACTGATCTTCGTTATTTCGGGTCAACACTAAAACGGCCAGAATCGAGGTTTGAAGGCGATGGTTAGGATTTTCGATTAGGTCATGAATAGTTGTTTTGATTGCGGTTCTTCCTGTAGATGAAAGAGTCGAGAAGAGTGATTTCAATTATGGTGGTTGGGGACATTGATGGCATTCGCGGTTATAAAAAATTATCACATGTAGTGGTTGTTAGAGATGTATCGTGACTTGTTTTCTGATTATGAGAGTCTCACATAGCAGGTCTAGACAAAGATGATTGATGGGGAAGAAAATGTGATGGGTTATTCGACCATGGAATGGAAGAAATTGGTGAAGACGGTGATGACCTATTACCGGCGGCAGTGCAAGGCTTGAAGAACAGGAAATCTGTTTGAGATTTGTGGTTTAGGGTAAACGAGGTGCAAAAATCTGATTTGGGGTTTTGGGTAAAGTGAGGTACAAAATCAGTAAAAGCCCAATAAAAAACAAGCTGAAGCAGAAAAATGTAAGGGGTGTTGATAGCTAACTTATATTTCTATTATTTAAGATTAAAAAATAATATATTAATCACTCATTCTATTCATCCATAATAATTAAAGTATTATTCTCCAAAATACTCATATTACAATGCTAATAATTTTCACAAAAATAATTAAATAGAATAAATATATACAATATTAACAATTTATCTTATTCACTAATTTAAATTTCTATAAAATTATCATACTAGAGCAAATATACAGATAAGGAAAATTAATCATAATTATATATAAACACATATTCTAAACACATGCAATACTAAATTAATTGTTTAAAATTCTATTAGATAAATAAAATAATTTATTACAAAATTTGGAGTGTTACATTGCTCATGATACGAACTCTTATGTGTATCTCTATTTGAAATCCATAAGGGTATGAAATAATTGAAAAATTGCTCTCTCTTTCTTACTTAAGGGAAACTTGTTGAGAAATTGATAATATTATTTAATTTTTTTTAGAGAGTAAAACTAGAAAATATTTGTCCTCTTTCACTATGTTTATGTACTCTAGTTCTTGATTTCTAAGAAATTGCTCATGATACGAATTCTTATGTGTTACACATAATTATATTTAATTATTTTTAAATATATCTTATTTTAACTAATTATTTTATAAAAAATTATCTTGAGAAATTAGTAATATTGATATTAATTTTCTTTATTTTTATGTATTTGTTACGGTATGACTATTTTATACATATTTATTTTGATTTAGTAATTATTATAAATTGTTGATGATATATTTATTTATTTGATTATTTTGACTATTCTATAAAGATGATGTATTTTATGTGATTACTTTGAAAAATATTATAGTAATAACTATAGTTATTATTTTCATCAGCACAGTTTTGATTAAAATTAGTTTTATCTATTTTAAGGAAAAATAATATTATGTTTGTGACACTCTAAATTCCAAAATAATATATATATATATATATATATATATATATATAATAATTTATATCATATTTCTATAAAATTTGCAGCGGATAAATAAAAATATATTTCCAAGAAACTAAAAACTTTATATTTAATCTAGGATATCACGTTTCTCAAAAATAAAAATAAAAACACTTTAAACTTATTTTATCCATTAATATAGTGCAATCTCGATAAGCTTGATTTAAGTATAAATTACTTGATTTAATTCTAAAAACTTACTACCTACTACTTCTAAGGGTTTCATACAAAAATTCAATTCAAATTAAATAAGTAAAATACAAATTAAAATCCCTTATTCCCAGTATCACCTACCAGAGCAAGGTTCCTCCCAAACTTGAACTTCAAGACTCATTAACCTGTAATAACTGCGATTTCGCATACGCAGGGCCCAGCCAGTCAAACACAAACAACGAAGGAGGTGAGTTTCGAAATCATGATGACAGTATAATACAAGTAAGAAGAACACACAAACAATCATAATTGAACCGTATCATTACACAAATATTCCAGCAACAAAATATCATATTCAAAGGTCAAAATCACCCAAGGAAAATCAATAGATTTCACTGTAACATCAAATTGTCTAAGAAAAATTATCACCACACACGATATCACAATGTGGTACCATTCTAACTCTGAAGTACTTGTTTAGGAGGCTTGATACTCCGCCACCATCCCGGTGGAGGGACAATTCAAATTGGCCATGTCCTCATAGATCCCCTCAACACAACCCGAGACACATATACGTGACAATCGAGGTAAACGTGTGTTGCGTGGTAGCTCCCGACATTTGGAGTGCTACCTCCAAGTCACCTAGGAATTCCCCACCCGAATACCTCCAAGGTCTAACAATTTTGCCTTAAGACTCGACAGCAGATCGCCACGATCAGGCTCATTCAGTTGTACTTCCTCAAAATCACTAGGCTTGTCAGGCCCTACCTATATGATGACAACATAATCTTCACTTTGCAAATTCTCAATATTTATTTTCTCCCCTCGTTGGCCTATGATACTCCATTAAGACCGTAATCTCAAACACAAATTTGAATCACAATTATTTCACCAACTATGGGGTTACTTCAATATTCTCATAACAAATTCACAACATCACTATCATTAATCATATCTCATCACATAAACTCATCACAAATTTATAGCATCACTATCATCAACCATACATCATCATATAAGCTTATCACAAATTTATGACATCATTATTATTAATTATACGACATCATAATCACATAAACTTATCAAAATGAATTGACTTTTTATTATCACATCACATAAACATGCCTAATCAAACATATACATAAAATTCATTCGACATCTAATATCATAATATTATCAAATATCATACACTTAATAAAAATAAATCAAACATCACAATAATATCCAATACCACACATTTAATGAAGTTAAATCAATCAACAACTTATAAATATTTCTATTCCATATTTTAATCTCACAATTCCCATATTTTAAAATTAATTAATTTATCACTCAAAGGGCTACTGTCGTACGTAGCGAGCCCCGGATGAATCGTTGGGAAATACGGTTTTCCTATTCATCTCACAATATATTATATTCATGAATTCAAACGCTCTCTCACCCCTTACCTTACTTTAACGCTTTCACAAACGAATATGATTCCACGAGAAAACAACCTTTGTTCATTGACTCTTTGTCCTTCAATCGATCTAACTCGACAGTTTATGGGTAAACGTTAAAAATAATTATGAGAAGATACTCTAAAAACTAAATTCGAAATTCGGTCAAGTAAAATTACCATAAATCAGAAACTCAATCAGTGGATAATATAACCACTTTTCACACGGTCGTTATGACGTTGGTTTCACTCAAATCGGACTTACGATGAAGGAGAGCGGTGGAAAATAACGAATTCTACAAACGAAGAAGGCGCGTATTTTAGAGAGAAATTGGGGTTGTTAAAAATCTAGAAAATTATGTTTAATTGACGAGTTAAATGAATGAAATAACATACTCAAATTTGGATGAAAACGGAGAAACTTTTATGGAACAGTTATCGATTAGCGGTGTCAAATGATAGATTGTTGTTGTGTTTACTCTTTGGTTCTACGGCTGCCTGTCCAGCTCCCTTCTCATTTCTTTGTTTTATTTTATTAACAATCAGGGTTCATAGAGTCAAACCCATTGGTCTCTTTATTTATGTTTTACTATTATTATTATTATTATTATTATTATTATTATTATTATTATTTTTCTTTTGTTAAAATAAAAGTAAAAATTTTTTAATCTCCTTTTCAATATTCCTCCAAACACCATTTAGTTTTCCAAACATTACTAATATTTTATAAATTAGAGTAATTAAAATAATCAATATATAAAAAAAACATATTACTAATGACTGAAACTTTCACATTCAAAATAATCCCAACAATTATACTTATTTCTCAAAATATTCATATTATAATAATACCATCATATTAAAAAATAGTAAAAATTATAAAATAAATAAATAAATATAACAATAATATTTTATGTTAATTACTAAATCATAATATATATATATATATATATATATATATATAATCACAATTCCAAAATAAATATATAAAAACAAAGAAAATCAAACACAATATTACTACGATCTCAAGATAATTATTTATAGAATAAATAATTAAAATAAGATATATTTAGAAATAATAAAAATAAGAGATACTTAAAAATGATTAAAATATAAATATGTACACTCTTAACATTAGTCAAACATATAAGAAAATATCATATTAATTACCAACTCACATATACACTTAAAATCATATAAAATCTTGTTCTTTAAAATATTACACTAAAATACTATTATTTTTAGAAAAATATATAAAATAATAAAATAAAATATTTATTATTTATATTGCTCATTAAATATAATATCTATCAAACCAGCACATCATAGAAAGCATCCTTATAACAAAAATTACTCGCAAAATTTATCAACATATATTCTAAAATAATTTTAACATCAAAATAATTATTTAAAATCTTATTTAATTAATAAAATAGTTTATTATCAAATTTTGGGTGTTACAATGTTAAAATGAGTGTTTTGGAGAAAACGTTTCTAGCATAGATAAATAAAATAAATTAATTATTAATGTCTTTTAGAAATACTAGAAATTGAATTTTGGATCAGACAACTGTTTACACCCTTATTTTCCAATTCTTTATATTAATTTGACCTATTACTGGACTTTTATTCCCTGCATCTGCTGCGAGGACAATTCTACCCTGCACCCCCATACCTAAACTTGCTACCCATCAAGACACATGAAAATACAATTTTACCCTTTTAATCATTTATGATAAGTTTCAAAATTGATAGTTTTGGAAGTTTCAAAATTTGAAACTTTCTGAATTTTAAAATTTTCAAAATAAGGATTATGTTTCCAAAATTTGGAATGTTTAAAAAATTTCCAAATCTTGAAAGTTTCGAAAGTTTTCAATTGTTTGAAAGTTTCAGAAATTTTGGAATTTTCTATTTCGAAAATTGTTCTAAAGTTTTGAAAATTTTAGAAATTGACATATCAAAACTTTCGAATATTCTAGAAAGAGCGGTGAAAAAATGAAAAATTAAAAAGGTTGATGAGCAAAATTGTGTTTTTCACGTTGGTTGGGGCTGACAGGTTTAGATGTGGAGGTGTAGGGTAGAATGCTTTGCTGCGAGTTGCTCATTACACTCTTATTTCTGCCTCAGACTTGACTACCCTGTGTTATGTCTTACAGTTTTACTTTTTTTTTTTTTTTCTATACATCTTCTTTCTGCAACCCCTCCTTCTGCAATTAAAAAATTAAAAATCAAATTAATAGCAACCAAATTGCAGCAAATTTTTTTCTCTCTCAAATTCACTCCCAACAATTCTTTTTCATTTGAGTCGATTTCAACCACTATCCCACACAAAATCGGCCACCGAATCTATTTTGGTTTCAATTTTATCGATCATGACTCATTTTCATCAGAACTTATAACTTAAAAGATAACATTTTTCCAAGGGCAATGTCAAGGGTAGAAAGGATGAGGGAAAAATCTTGGGCAAAGGCAAAGGAAAGGGCAAGGGCAATGGCAAAGGAAGAAAGGATGAAGGAAAAGAAAATGAAAGAAAATAAAAATAAAGGGAAAGGGAAAGGGTATAGGACAGGGAAAAAGCCAAGGCATTATTAGTTGTAAAAAAAAAAAAAAAATAAAGCATACACTATATTGATGTTTTACATACCATGTATAATTAATTGTTTTGGTAAACTTATGTACGTGATCATTTTATTTTATTTTTTTATAACAGATTAGCCTATTTAATCTCATTTAGTTCTTTTATTTATAATTCATGCACAACTAATTAATTATTTTTTATCAACAAATGTCAATATGAAAATCCATCTTGAATCTAAAAAGAGAATTCAAATTTATGATCATAAATGAACTGAGAGCAGAAATATGCCAAAACAAATATCCCATCCCACGAAATAAAATTATTCCCTCAAGAACTTAACCATTTCAATTTATGAAGTTCAAAGACTAAACCATTTCAATTTGTAAAGAAAATAACGTTATTCAACCAAATAAACGAAACAAAAGATCCAAGGACCGAACGGTCCCCAAAACTTTTAAAAAATATTTCGATGTTAGTATGTTATTATAATTTTTTATTTCAATACTATTTCTCAATGTTAGTATGTTATTATCTGGAATTTGTTCAATTTAAAATCCTTGGTGCGATGGGAGCATTTGATTGTCATGGTTAAATTGTGGGTCAATGTGCGGGAAAAAAAGTCTAGTCTTATGAACTTTGAAGGTTAATTTTTAAAAGCGTCTTCTTTTGGGGATTAATGTGAATGATTTTTGGTTGAAGAGACGATAAAAGTACTTTAGCAACCCCAAATTTTATAATAAATTATTTAATTGATGAAATATAATTTTAAATAATTAAATTGATGTTAAAATTATTTTATAATATGTGTTAATTAAATTTAAGATTAATTTTCTTTATATGATGTTTTAATCTTGTACATGTTAGACCAAATAAGTAATATAAATATCAAATATTATATTTTAATATTTTATATATATTTTTAAAAATAATAGTATTTTAATGTACACATTTTAAAGTATAAGATTTTAGGCGATTTTACGTGCATATGTATGTTTGTAGTTAATTTGATATTTTATTGTATGCTGACTAATGTTAAGTGTGCACATAATTATATTTAATTATTTTTAAATTTATCTTATTTTAATTAATTAATGTTAAGTGTGACATTGATTTTCTTTATTTCTATATAGTTGTTACGGTATGATGATTTTATACATATGCATTTTGATTTAGTAATTAATATAAATCGTTGATGTTATATTTATTTATTTTATTATTTCGACTAATCTATATAGATGATGTATTTTTATGTTATTATTTTGAGTAATAATTATAGTTACTATTTTGAGTATGAGAGTTTTCACTAAAATTAGATTTATCTATTTTAAGGAAAAATAATATTGTGTTAGAATGAGTGTTTTGGAGAAAATGTTTCTAGCGTGGATAAGTAAAATAAATTATTTATTAAAGATTTTTTAGAAATACTAGAAAATAAATTTTGGACCGTATAACTGTTTACACCCTTATTTTTTTACTTCTATATATTAATTTGAGCTATTATTAGTTGGACTTTTATTTCCTACACCTACTGCCTCAGACTTTACTATCATGTGTTGGGACTTATAGTTTTACTTTTGTAGCTCTACATCTTCTATCTACACCACTCATATTGCAATTAAAAAATTAAAATTGAAAATCAGACTAATGGCAGCGAAACAATTTTTCTCTCAAATTCGTTTCCACCAATTCTTTGTCGTTCGAATCAATCACAATCTCTGTCTACACAAAATTAGCCACTAAATCCATTTTTGGTATCAATTTTATTAATCGTGGCTCCGTTTCATAAAAACAAATGCGTTTCTTTCGTTGGGAGAGCTATTTTTGGCCAATTTTGATCACCACGTTTGTCGTCTCAAAAAAATGGTATCGTTTTTGGATTCCTCTCGTCGAAACCTTCAAGAAGAACTACTCATTTGCATTTTTCGTTGAAGTTGAAGTTGGACCCTTATGGCGCTCCGACGAGTCGGTGAGACTTTTTTTTTTTTTTTTTTTTTTTTTTTTTTTACAGTTTTCTCATCGTTTTGACTCCACTTTCACTCCCTAAAATTATTATTAATTAATTAACTGCTATTTTTATGATTTGCATAATTTTTCAATCGCGTGTCTACGATTTTGTAAACTCGTTGTTTATTCAGATTCACTCGTTGTACCTTGTCGGTCTACAGTTGCGGTTGAACACTTCCATGGATTTATGTATTTGAGAAAATGTTTAAATAAGGTAAGTGTTGAAAGAGCGTTTGAATTCATGAGTATAATATATTGTGATATGAACGGGAAAACTGTATTTTCCTACAATTCATTCGGGACTCGCTATGTACGGCATTAGCCTTTTGAGGGATGCATGAATTCATGTGAAAATATGGAAATTGTGAGGATAAAATGTGGAATAGAAATATTTATAAGGTGTTGATTGATTTAATTTCATTAAATGTGTGTTATTTGATATTGGTGTGATATTGAGTGCCAAATGAATTTTATATATATGTTTGATTAGACGAGTTTATGTGATGTGATAATAAAAAGTTAATTTGTTTTGATAAATTTATGTGATTATGATGATGTATAATTAATAATAGTGATGTTATAAATTTGTGATGAGTTTATGTAATAAGATATAATTAATGATAGTGATGTTGAGAAATTGTTAGAGAATATTGAAATAACCCCATAGTTGGTGAAATAGTTGTGATTCCAATTTGTGTTTAAGATAGTCTTAATGGGCTATTATAGGCCAACAAGGGGAGAAAAGAAATAGTAAAAAAAATTAAATTGGAAATTATTTTATTGTAATATAAATAGGGTTTGACAAGCCTAGTGATTTAGTGGAAATACAACTGAATGAGTGTGACACCCTAAATCCCAAAATAACATTTATAACAATATATACTAAATTATTTGAATAAAACTTGCAGCGGATAGAGAAAATCTGTTAAAGAGAATAAAAAATTTAATATCTAATTTAGGATTTCACGTTTCTCTAAATACACATGTAACAATTCAACTTTGTTTTTTTTTAAATTAAAATAGTACAATATCAATGAACCTGATTCAACTAGAATTTCTTGATTTAATTCCCAAGACTTACTCGTACTAAGTTTTCATATAAAAAGTCATTTATAATAACATAAGTAAAATACACATTACAACTCTTAATTCCCGGTATCACCTATCAGAGCGGGGTTTCTCCCAAACTTGAACTTCGAGACTCATTAACCTGTAATAACTGCGATTTCACAAACGCAAGGCCAAGCCAGTCAAACACAAACAACGAAGGAGGTGAGTTTTGAAATCATGTTAATAGTATAATATGAGTAAGAAGAACACGCAAACAATCATAATAGAACCGCATCATAATCACTTTACGATATATCAAAATATTTAATTAAATAGTACCATACTATAACATCAAAGTCACTCAAGTAAAATAATCATCTCATTATAATTGCATCAAATCATCTAATTATTATTACCTTTGAAACACATCAATCACAACAAAACAATCACAAGGAAATGCAATGTTATGCATGAGCTTAGACTCTACTTCACAATGTGGTACCATTCTAACTCTAAA
>NC_021161.2:47526904-47539055 GCF_000331145.2 Cicer arietinum
CATAAATCAGAAAACCAATCAGTGGATAATATAGCCACTTTTCACACGGTCGTTTTGGCGTTGGTTTCACTCAAATCGGACTTACGGTGAAGGAGAACGATGCAAAATAACGAATTCTACAAACGGAGAAGTCGAGTATTTCAGAGAGAAATTGGGGTTGTTAAAAATCTGAAAAATTATGTTTAATTCATGAGTTAAATGAATGAAATAACATACTCAAATTTGGGCGAAAATGGAGAAAGTTTTCTGTATCATCACCGGTGTCAAACGATAGGGTTATTGTTGTGTTTCCTCTTTGGCTTTACGGCCGCCCTTCCAACTCCATTCCCTTCTTTTGTTTGTTTTATTTTATTAACAATTAGGGTTCGTAGAGTCAAACCCATTGGTCTCTTTATTTACATTTTTATTATTTTTATTTTGTTAAAATAAAACTAATAATTATTTAATCTCCTTTTTAATATTCCTCCAAACACCTTTTAGTTTTCCAAACATTACTAATATTTTATAAATTAGAGTAATTAAAATAATCAATATAAAAAAAATATATTACTAATAATCAAAACTCTCACATTCAAAATAATCTCTACAATTATACTTATTTCTCAAAATACTCACATTATAATAATACCATCATATTAGAAAATGGTCAAAATTATAAAATAAATAAATATAACATCAATATTTTATATTAATTACTAAATCATAATAAATATATATAAAATCACAATACCATAACAAGTATTTAAAAATAAACGAAATCAAACACAATATCAATTCTATATCAAGATAATTATTTATATAAAAATAATTAAAAATAGAAAATAGTTATAAATAATTGAAATATAACTATCTGTATACTTAAAATAAGTCAAACGCACATAAAAATATTACATTGATTTGGTACAAGTATATATACGTAAAATCGCATAAAATCTTTTTCTTTAAAATATATATTACACTAAAATACTATTTTTTTAAAATATATCAAATAAAAAAATATTATATGTTATTTATATCGCTCATGTAATATAACATGTACCAAACTAACACATCATAGAAAGCCTTCATATAACGAAAATTAGCCACGAAATTTATCAACATATATTCTAAAATAATATTAGTCATAAAATTAATTATTTAAAATTCTATTTAATTAATAAAGTAGTTTATTATAAAATTTGGGGTGTCACAATGAGCCTAATTCTTAACTCAAGAATGATCTTGGTTAAGAAAACACAAAACGAAAAACATTCTTTGTTTTTACGAGAAAACGGAGAACATTCTTGGTTAGCTTGAAAAATTGAAATTCAGTTCATGTTTTAATTCAAGTAATCAATCAGGCTTAATAAATAAGGAGATAAGAGAAATAATACCACACAAGGATGTATCTAGGTTCTCCCAACTTGGGTTACGTTCAGTTCTTACAACTGTCAGTTTTTACACTAAGTGTTTAAAACAAAGAACCTTGTTGGTTTTACAGCCCATAATTCAAATAAGCCTTGATCTGTTACAAGCTCTATGTTTTTCTATCTAGAAAGAGATTTAATCAATTCACCTATCAGTCTTGATAGGATTTCAAACAATCTATTCGAACTATACTAAACTCTTATTATATGAGTTTTACAATAATGATGAGATTGTTTTGAAATAATCTGAGATGTCTCAACTCTTATTTGAGATACAACTCTTTACAAATAATTCAGTACAAAAATAACAAAGTAATATGTATAATCAAAATTGAATCTTTCTTTGAGAAAATGAGAATTTCAAGTATATGAATGTGAATGATTTGTAAGACTTGATAGGCATTTTCAACTTCTGTCTCTTTGACCAAGACTAATATATGTGAATAAAAATATTTAGCTTTTAAATACTTTTTGAAATCTGTTTGATTGGGATGGTTTATTTGTTCTTGATCAAACTTATCTTGTGTTTAATGATCCTTTATGCTTCAAATAAATCTGTTGATGCTAAATCTTTGAGCCAAAAACTCGATTATGTTCAAATCAGTTTGGAGAATGATGATGAACTTCGGCAGAGATAAGGAGATTGATATTGAGCTTCTGCAGAATTGTGGAGATTGATAATCAATCTGAACTGTCAGTTTTGTAGTTTCTGGAGATTGATGATCAATTTTGAGGTTCAATGACTGATCAATCCGAATGACTTCCTGATCAATCTGGACGACTTTGTACATACCAAGATTGATTAACTTTCTTGACAGTTAAGCTGGTGAAGGTTCATACTTATTTTAACTTGCTTAATTCACGAGCTTTTATCTTAGTGATTCAAATGCCTTTTTTTACTAGAATGGATCCTACTTGTTCCTTACTAAGGATTGATAACATTAGCATGAAATTTAGAGGCAAAATATTTTATAAACTAGTGGAGATTGATTGATCTTAAGGCTATGATGATCAGTCTTGATCTTGGAGAATATTCTCCGTTTTATCGAGAATTTTCTTGTTTCTTTATCAGTTCAATTTTTATCTGATTCTTTTGCTTTACTTGATTCCTATCTTTGAATTAATTCTCTTAAAAGCACAAGTTAAATTAACATAATATTTTAGAATCATAATTAACATTCTTAATTAACCTTTGTTTATTTTAATTAAAACTTTAATTTGAGAGTTTGTCTTAACAGAGGGAATCTACGAGGATAGGACCAAATTGAACTGTCTGTCCACTGGAACAGTGTCATGGTATCAAGCCTCTTAACCAAGTACTTCAGGGTTAGAATGGTACCATATTGTGAAGTAGAGTCTAAGTTTATGCATAACATTGCATTTTCTCGTGATTGTTTGGGTGTGATTAATGGGTATCATGCGTGATAATAGTTTCTATTGGAAGATTTGATGTTATAATGAAATGTATTGATTTTCTTTGATTGATTTTGACTTTATAATGTGAGGTATTTCCTTGAAGAATGTTTGTGTAACGATATAGTTTATTTATGATTAATTGTGTGTTCTTCTTACGTACTTATATTATACTATTAACATGATTTCAAAACTCACCTCATTCGCTGTTTGAGTTTGACTGACTTGGTCCTGCGTTTGCATAATCCTAGTTATTACAGGTTCATGAATCTTGAAGTTCAAGTTGGGAGAAACCCCACTCTCATAGGTGATATCAAGAATAAGAGTTGTGAATCGTATTTTACTTTTACTTTTTTATTTATTAGAAATGACGTTTTGTATGAAAATCTTATAAGCACTAGTAATTTTTTGGAATTAAATTAAGAAATTTTAGTTAAATCAAGTATGGAGATTGCATCTTTTTATAAGAAGAAAGAGTTTAAAGTGTTGCTTTTGAATTTTGAGAAACGTGATATCCTAAATTAATTATAATTTTTTTTATTTACTTGAAAATATATCTTCTTTATTCGCTGCTAATGTACCAAAAAAAATATCTACTATAAATTATTATATATTATTTTGGGGTTTAGGGTGTCACATTAGTGGTATAAGAGCATGTATGTCCAATGGACCGAGCGAGTCGAGTGTCCATTCATTAGTCGAATGTTAATCGTGCCGGTTGTGTTTTCTTATGTATTACTAATTAACCATTTATTGTTTGCTAATTTTGATTGTACTGCACATTCTTAATTTTTATCTAAATGACTAAATATAACATGAATTGTTGACTAAATAAACCTTTTGATTGGACTTGTGGTTTGAGTTTTTTTATTATATGTTTTTATTAGAGTGGATAGTTATAAATAAATTTTTTTTATTAACTAGCTGTGACACCCTAAACCCCAAAATAACATTTATAATAATATATACTAAATTATTAGAAGAAAACTTGCAGCGGATAAAGAAAATCTGTTAAAGAGAATAAAAACTTTAATATCTAATTTAGAATATCATGTTTCTCTAAATACACATGCAACAATTCAACTTTGTTCCTCAATTAAAACAATGAAATATCAATGAACTTGATTTAACTAGAATTTCTTGATTTAATTTTCAAGACTTACTCATACTAAGTTTTCATATAAAAAGTCATTTGTAATAACATAAGTAAAACACACATTACAACTCTTAATTCCCGGTATCACCTATTAGAGCGAGGTTTCTCCCAAACTTGAACTTCGAGACTCATTAACCTGTAATAACTGTGATTTCCCAAACGCAGGGCCATACCAGTCAAACACAAACAACGAAGGAGGTGAGTGTTGAAATCATGTTGATAGTATAATATAAATAAGAGGAACACGCAATTAATCATCAATAAACTGTATCATTACACAAACATTCTTCAAGGAAAATCAATACACTTCACTGTAATATCAAATCATCGCATAAATTATTATCACACATAATACATATTAATCACAACAAAACAATCACAAGAAAATGCAATGCTATGCATGAACTTAGACTCTACTTCACAATGTGGTACCATTCTAACTCTGAACTACTTGGTTAGGAGGCTTGATATTATGCCACCATCCCGATGGACGGACAATTCAAATTGGCCTTGTCCTCATAGATCCCATCAACTCAACCCGAGACACATATATGTGACAATCGAGGTAAACGTGTGTTGTGTGGTAGCTCCCGACATTTGGAGAACTACCTCCAAGTAGATATGGGAATAGGTTAGGCCGTCCGTCAGGGGCCTATGGCCTGACCTACTTATGGCCTGGCCTGTCCTGGCCTATTTAATAAAAAGGTTAGGCTCATGCTGTTTTTAAAGCCAATTTATTTAAACAGGTCAGACTCATGCTTATAAAAAAAGCATATTAGGCCTTATAGGCTGGCCTATATATACTTTATTATTTATTAATATTTTTTTAATTATTATATTAATAAATGTTATTTTATATTTTAAATTCTATCAATTAGACAATCGCTCAAGAATCATTCCATATTAAGTAACCGTTCCATATTCGGTAACGATCTATATTTGGTAGTCGTTCCATATACGGTATTCGTTCAATTAGTCAACCACTCAGTAATCATTCTATATTTGTTTACTAGATAATAATAGGTGCGTTTGTTTTAGAAAAAAGAATCTATTATTTGAAACCAAAAATTATTTTTTATGGTTTAAAGAATGTTTGTTTCAGATTATTTTAAAATTATTTTGTTAGAAAAAATATTTTTTGTTTAATATATATAGATATATACATTGATATTGGTATGTGGAGAACATCATGTGGTATTAGTAGAGCATTTAAATATTTTAATGTGAATAAGGCTTTTAAATACGCTTCCAGGCCAGACCAAAATTTTAAAAAGGCCAGGCCAGCCCGAAAAAAAAGCTTATGATAGGTCGTAGGCCAGGCTCAGGCCTTTCAAAGCCTGGTCTGACCTGGCCTATTCCTACCCCAACCTGTAACACCCTAAATTTGATAATAAACTATTTTATTAATTAAATAGGATTTTAAATAATTAATTTGATGTTAAAATTATTTTAGAATATATGTTGATAAATTTTGTGAGTAATTTTCGTTATAGGGATGCTTTCTATGATGTGCTGGTTTGATATATATTATATTTAATGAGCAATATAAATAATAAATATTTTACTATTATATATATTTTTTTAAAAATAAAAGTATTTTAGTGCAATATTTTAAAGAACAAGATTTTATATGATTTTAAGTGTATATGTGAGTTGGTTATTAATATGATATTTTCTTATATGTTTGGCTAATGTTAAGTGTTATATATTTATATTTTAATCATTTATAAGTATATCATATTTTAATTATTTCTAAATATATCTTTATATATATATATTATGATTTAGTAATTAACATAAAATATTATTGTTATATTTATTTATTTTATAATTTTGACTATTTTCTAGTATGATCATATTATTATAATATGAATATTTTGAGAAATAAGTATAATTGTAGGGATTATTTTGAATGTGAAAGTTTCAGTCATTAGTAATATATTTTTTTATATATTGATTATTTTAATTACTCTAATTTATAAAATATTAGTAATGTTTGGAAAATTAAATGGTGATTGGAGGAATATTAAAAAGGAGATTAAACAGTTATTAATTTTATTTTAACGAAATAATAATAATAATAGTAAAACATAAATAAAGAGACCAATGGTGTAACACCCCGGCCCTCCAGCGTTACCGGCAATGTTACCTCACGAGCTTCTCGCCCCCCCGGGATGAATCGTATATTTATATTTTAATCTCACAATTTCCATATTTTTACATTAATTAATTTATCCCTCAAAGGGCTACTGCCATACTTAGCGAGCCCCAGATGAATCGTTGAGAAATACGGTTTTCCCGTTCATCTGACAATATATTATACTCATGAATTCAAACGCTCTCTCACCCCTTACCTTGTTTCGACGCTTTCACACACGAATACGATTCCACGAGCAAACAGCCTTTGTTCATTGACTCTTTGTCCATCAATTGTTCTAACTCGACAGTTTATGGGTAAACATTAAAAATAGTTTGAGAAGATACTCTTAAAACTAAATTCGAAATTCGGTCAAGGAAACTTACCATAAATCAGAAGAAAAAAAATCATTGGATAAAATAGCAATTTTTCACACGGTCGTTTTGGCGTTGATTTCACTCAAATCGAACTTACGGTGAAGGAGAACGGTTCAAACTAAGTAATTTAACAAGCAGAGAAGTCGAGGATTTTAGAGAGAAATTTGGATGGTTAAAAATATGAGGAAGTATGTTTATTTGACTACCTAAATGAATAAAACGACATTCTGAAATTTGGACAAGAACGGAGAAACTTTTCATGAACAATTATCGATCGTCGATGTCAAACTATAGGTTGTTGTTGTGTTTCTCTTTGGTTTTACGGCTACTGCAGCTCCTTTCTTACTTTTCTTATTTTTTATTTTACTAACATAATTAGGGTTAACATAAATGGGTCAAGCCCATTTGTCCCTTATTTAATATATGTTTTACTATTATTATTTTTATTTTTCTAAAACAAAATTAATTGTTACTTAATCTCATTTTTTTAATACTCTTCCAAACATCATTAAATTTTCAAAACATTACTAATATTTCATAATTAATATATGCTAAATTAGAGTAATTAAAATAATCAATACTCACATTCAAAATAATATCTACCATTATACTTATTTCTCAAAATACTCACATTATAATAATACCATCATATTAGAAAATAGTCAAAATTATAAAATAAATAAATATTACATCAACACTTTATATTAACTACTAAATCATAATAAATAATAAATTCTACAAATGGAGAAGTCGAGTATTTTAGAGAGAAATTGGGGTTGTTAAAAATCTGGAAAAGTAGGTTTAATTGACTAACTAAATGTATAAAATAACATACTGAAATTTCGACGGAAACAAAGAAACTTTTCTGAGACAGTTATCGACCGCCGGTATCAATTTTCTTCTATTTTTCCTCCAATTCTTCTTGGGAGCCATTGCCGCGTAACTTGCTCTCTCTCTCTCTCTATTTTCTTTCTGTTTTATTCTTTAATTAGGTTTTACTTGGGCTTTACCCATGAAATACATTTTAATTTTTATTTATTTATTTTTAATAAAACTAACAACAACCCAAGTTATTTTTTTAACACTTTCTTTTTTAACACAATATAAGTACTTAATATTTTGAAACTAATACTTGATAGATTAGAGTAATTAACATAATTGACCTTTAAAAAAAATACATATTATTAACAACTCAAACTCCCATATTCAAATTAATCACTATAATTATACTTATTTTTAAAAATACTCACGATATAATAATATATCATTAGAGAGTATTCAAAATTATAAAATAAATAAATATTACACCAACAATTTATATTAATTACTAAATCATAATAAATATATATAAAATCACAATGTCATAAAAAAGTATATAAAAATAAAAGAAACCAAACACAATAGCAATTCTCTCTCAAGATATTATTTTAAAAAATAAATAATTGAAATAAGATATCTTTGGAAATAATCAAATATAATTAAGTGCATATTTAATATTAACCAAACACACAAGGAAATATGATATTAATTATCAAAACTCACATATACACGTAAAATCACCTAAATCTTATTCTTTAAAATTTTTACACTAATATACTCTTATTTTTTTAGAAAAATATATAAAATAATAAAAATATAACATTATTATTTACATCACTCGTTTAGTCAAATATGTATAAAACTAGCATATTGTAGAAAACACACATATAACAAAAATTAATCCAAAAATTTATCAATATATATTATAAAATAATTTTAACATCAAGTTAATTATTAAAATTCTATTTAATTAATAAAATAGTTTATTATAAAATTTGGGGTGTTACAATTCTCCCCTTGTTAAAGAATTTCGTCCTCGAAATTTGGAGTGAGTGAACTAATATCTAACTTACCACCAGATTCAAACTTAGTCTATAAACATATTTAGGAAATTCAATCTTCAGTTAAACACATCATGTAAAAATCAACTGACATAGCATGATAGACTAACATGACAAAATAGATCAATTAACACATGTATTTATCATTCAATTATGAAATAAAATACCATAGAGTTACTCACTATAATTTACATAAAAATAAACATATAAATCTTGTCAATAATAACGTAGTTCATTTAGTTTGGTTAAATGAAACGCATTCCAAATACGTTGTCAATTTCAACTATTTTTTTTTCAAACCAAATATTACTAGTTTTACTCCTTAAAATAAAGTCTAAATCATATCACCAATCGTTCAATAAATTTAACTTATGTCTAACACAGAGAGTAAGTTTTTTTTTTTTTTAAATATTAAACACATCTAACAACTTAATAACATTATAATAGATTTACAATCAACTACTCTATAAAAACATACTCTATATATAATCAAGGAGAAAGAAAAAATAATAATGATAGAGATACTATTTCCTAATAACATATATTTAATAATTAAATTCATTCAATTGATATAAGAAATGAACATGTTTTTTTTAACTATTTAAAAATAAAATTAAAAGGTACTTCTAACAAAATAACGAGTTATCGTTGTCTCTTTTATTGACGATGAATCATCGGGGTAGCTAGTCCCTCCTACTCATGTAGTCAACTACTTAAGGAACTATAACTGTAGTCATTCAATTTTTAATATGGATAATTAAAAGTATCTGTAACACGGTTCAGGAGTGCGATGGCGGCGCCACAACTCCTACTCCTTACTTCAAGTTAAAAACTCACTTAATTATACATTCACAATAATTTATTTGTAATTTACAACTAGTTACAACAACACAAACATCAATATATAATCAATAATTCGATTGAAGAAATATAGAACTATTCGACTTTTAAATACTCTCGACTACTCTAACACTATACACTAATTCCCAAAAATTAGAACGCTTGAAACACAAACAATTTCATATTTATATAATCATATGCATTCGACTACTCTAACTCTATACCCTAATTCCATAAAATTAGAACACTTGAAACACAAACAATTTCTTATTTATATAATCATATACATGCATATAGCTAATTTAATAATTGGCATCATGATGTAGAATATCCTTATAACAATCCAATAACTACAAATTTATCACAATTAAATTATTAATTAACTTTTCTTTTAATCAATCTTTATCATTTAACAAAGATTGAAACAAAGATTTTTCAATTAGCAGGTAAAATAAACAACAATTTTTAGTCAAAGTTAATATAACAATCATAAAACTAACATAATTCTAGTAGTACATAAACCATTTTAGTGGTTAATCAATACTCTAACATTTGATTTCATTCACTTAAATTATTTTAAAAGGATCACTAATCTTTTAATACCATAAAATAATATTGTTTCATAATTTCAAACTTTTCCTTGGATTACTTCTTAATAAATATTACAATTTTTTTTTTAACTACTTTTAAAATCAATAAGATTACTAAATTTCACTAATATCTTAACCACCAAAATACCTTTCAAGATATTTAAGCACTCTCAAAATAATTTTTTTTTACAACCTATATTTTGAAATCAAATCAAATCATGTATATAAAATTAGATACAAAATTTTCTAATTCACCAAGACTCCTAAAATAGTTATACTCTTTTTGTTCGGATTTCTAAAAACTATTTTTACAACAAATCTTTTAGATTTTTTTTTAAAAAAACAGCACATAGTAAAACTTGGCATAAATTAATTTCATTTAACAAAAATTAAAACAAAGATTTTTCAATTAGCAAGTAAAGTATGCAACTATTTTAAGAATCAACACAACTCCAACACAATCTAATTCTCTAAAATAAGTCAACAATAATTCACACATAAAATATTTCCTTTTATAAAATAAATCAAATTTAATCCCTTCACAATTCTTTGTTTCTAAAAGTCTAACTATAAAATTTCAACCAACCTTGAATATTCAAGAATTGCTATTGCTAATAATATGAATTTTATACTATTTCAAAACCATGAAGAATATCATAAATTGATTTCAAAAGCAATACAAAAATATTAAATCATTTAAATACAACCATCAACACTTTCAAATGATTTAGAATTAAAATCCACGCTTTAAAATACTTTATTTTTTTATTCTTTTTTTTCCTTCTCTTTCTCAATTAGTAGACATTTTATCATGTACCCCCCATTTTTTTGTACCATTATAAATCACTACTAAGTTCTTAAAATCTAAAACTCTAATATCAAGTTAAACTCTAATGAGTTCATAATATCATAATCAGTCAATCAACCATTCCAAAGGAAATATCCCAACACACTCGCTATTCAATATTCACATCAGCCACTCTAAATCAACAAATCTTTTTTATTTTCTTAAAAATTACACATAGTAAAATATGGTGTAAATTTTCAGCTATTTTAAGTAGTAAATAAAATCTGTAGTATAGAATTATTGTTACTTTATAAACAATAAAAATTCAACTCAATTTAATTTTTTTTAAAAAATAATCAAGAGTAATTCAAACAAAAGTTATTTTTCATTTTACAAAATAAGTCAACTCTAACTCCTTCACCAATTTTTTTTTTTTAACTTCTAAGTTCTACCACCTCTAATATTCAAGAATTATTATTATTAATAATAGGAATTTCCTAATATTTCAAAATTACTACTAACTTTCTAAATTGACTTCATTAGCAAGATCAAAACTTTAATCATAATGTAATGACCCTAAAGGCAAGGTCTATCAATCGATAATTAGCATCACCTATTAAATTCATAATTTCAAACATATAGTAGCCCATCAATAGAGAAATTTATTTCTAACTATTCACTATAACAAAAGAGCAAAAAAATCAAAGTTAATAAACACAAATCCAATCAAAAGGTAATTAACTCAATCATGTCAACAATTCAAATTAACTTAAATTTTAAGAAATAATTTCCTATTATATTTAATCACTTAAATAGGAACTTAGAATCCACAACGCAACACAATTAGAGTAAGAAGATAGTAAATAGTTAATTAGTAACTTCAAGAATATTTACAATTATACAAAAGCATACATCACATAACACAATAATATAACAAGAAAAAGAAAACATGATAGTGGAAATAATTAATACACAAGAAAACACAATTGACATGACTGAGATTTTATTCACATTGAATCGACACTCAACCCACTCGGTCTGATTGGACAGACCTGCTCTGATACCACTAATGTTACACCCTAAACCCCAAAATAATATATATATATAATAATTTATATCATATTTCTATAAAATTTGCAGCGGATAAATAAAAATATGTTTCCAAGAAAATAAAAACTTTAATTTTTAATTTAGGATATCACATTTCTCAAAAATCAAAAGGAGCACTTTAACTTCTTTACTCCATCGTGAAATCTAAATAAGCTTGAATTAAGTATAATTACTTGATTTAATTCTAAAAACCTACTAGTACTTATATGGTTTTCATACAAAAGTCGTTTCAAAGTAAATAAGTAAAATACAAATTACAACCCTTATTCCCGGTATCACCTATCAGAGCGGAGTTCCTCCCAAACTTGAACTTCAAGACTTATTAACCTGTAACAACTACGATTTTGCAAACGCAGGGCCAAGCCAGTCAAACACAAACAACGAAGGAGGTGATTTTCAAAATCATGTTAATAGTATAATATAAGTAAGAAGAACACGCAACAATCATAATAGAC
>NC_021161.2:47539202-47548775 GCF_000331145.2 Cicer arietinum
TCACTCAAGATAATCATCTCATTATAATATGCATCAAATCATCTAAGAGTAATTATTATTACTTTTGAAACACATCAATCACCACAAAATAATCACAAGTAAATGCAATGCTATGCATGAGCTTAGACTCTACTTCATAATGTGGTACCATTCTAACTCTGAAGTACTTGGTTAGGTGGCTTGATTCTATGCCACCATCCCGGTGGACGGACAATTCAATTTGGCCCTGTCCTCATAGATCCCCTCAACTCAACCCGAGACATATATACGTGACAGTCGAGGTAAACGTGTGTTGCGTGGTAGCTCCCGACATTTGGAGTGCTACCTCCAAGTCACCTAGGAATTCCCCACCCGAATACCTATAGAGTTTTAGAGTTTAAGAACTCTTCAGTGATTTACAATAGTACTAATGATAAAATGTCTACTAATTGAGAAAGAGAAGGGAAAAGAAGGGGGGAAAAACAAATTTTTTAAAGAATTTCTCAATAGTGAAATTCTTTTTGAAAAATTATCTAAATTTTGGATTCTATAATTGATGTATTTTACAAGTAGATTTTTTTTTGTTATATGAATTAACATAACAAAATGGTATGCATTAGATTGGTATGTGTAGAGTGCATCATGTAAATTGGTATGCGTATAGAAACTAAAATTTATTTTATCAATTTTTTTTATTAATTATAAAATTGCAATTTTTATTTGAAACTCAATTTTTAAAATTAGAACAAAACTCCAAAATATTTAAAATTGATGATGTGTTATGTTAAGGACCAATTTTGTGGCTTGATAGAAACTGATGGATGTATCTATAAGCATGTTGAAGAGTTAGTGTGAGAGGAGGCTACTATTTTGTAGATTTATGAATTAGTATAATTCATTATCATTATCATATGTCTTATGTTTTGTGTCATGTGCACTACTTTAATGTATATAAATATACAATTTTTTTTTTAAGTTTGATAAAATAAGAAAATAAATTGGAACTATTTTAGAAGTGTTAATTAATTTAAAATTTCCTATCTAACTATATATATAGTTTAAATTTTATTTCAAAATATAAGTTGAAAATAGTAATTTTTATAGTGATTAACTATTTAGAAATGTGTTTTTGATGATTAAAGTACGAATCAATTTTTAGAAATCTTATAGATTTTAAAAATATTTGTGATTTAGTTTATTTGTATTAAATTTAGAAACGTGATTTATCTTAGTTGTTCTATTTAGACTTGAATTATTGAAAAATAATTTAAAGGAAAATTTGGAATTCTCAATGATTTTTTTTTTTTGGGTGCTAAATGGTTAGTGATATTTTTTAATAATAATTTAAGTCAAGAAATCAATTTTTAGAATGATGTGTAACCTTGAAAATGGTTTTTGCACTACTAATTCAATTTGGTTTGGTAATTTGTTGTATCTTCTAGTAAATAATTATTTATTTTATCTTCTACTTGGAAAATTTTTATATGCTTCCATTTGTTGTAACTTTTAAGTGATGGTTAATTCAAAAGAAAATTTAATCGTGATCAATTTGGAGCAGTTAGACCTCTATGAGAATATGTTTCATTTTTAGAATCATCGTTTGAGTTATGAGATGAACATAAATTCTTGGTGCTAATTTTTGGATTAATTATTTGAATGTGTATATGATTAGGTAAATATTAAATTCTTCGTGTTTCAAGTGTTCTAATTGTTGGGAATTGGTGTATAGAGTTAGAGTAGTCGAGAGCATCTAAATGTGAAATAGTTTTATATTTCTTCAATCGAATTATTGGTTATATATTGATGTTAGTGACCTTTCTTTTGTGGTTGTAAATAGTAGTAAATTACAAATAAATTATTATGAAAGTGTAATTAATTGAATTTATTTCTTAAAGTAAGGAGTAGGAGTTGTGGCGCCGCCTTCGCACTTCTGAACCACGTTAAAGATATTTTTAATTATCCATATTTGAATTTGAATGACTACAGTTCAGTTCCTTAAGTAGTTGACAACATGAGTAGGAGGGACTAGCTACCCCAATGACTAATCGTCAATAAAAGAGACAACGATAACTCATTATTTTGTTAGAAGTACCTTTTAATTTTATTTTTTAAATAGTTAAAAACATGTTCATTGCTTATATCAATTGAATGAATTTAATTATTAAATATATGTTATTAGGAAATAGTATCTCTATCATTAGTTTTTTTTTTCTTTTTTTTCTCCTTGATTATATACAGAGTATGTTTTTATAGAGTAACTGATTATAAGTTATTATAATATTATTAAGTTGTTAGATGTGTTTAATATTTTAAAAATTGCTTTCTTTGTCAGACCTAAATTAAATTTGTTGAATGTTTGGTGATAGGATTTAGATTTTATTTTAAGGAGTAAAACTAGTAATATTTGGTTTAAAAAAACTAGTTGAAATTGACAAGGTACTTGAAATGTGTTTCATTAATTAACTACGTTATTATTGACAAAATATATATGTTATGTTTTATATGTAAATTACAGTGAGTAACTCTATGACATTTTATTTCATAATTGAATGATAAATGTGATAGACATTTTATTTCATAATTGAATGATAAATGTTTTGTGTTTAATTGATTTGTTTTGTCATGTTAGTCTATCATGCTATGTTAGTTGATTTTCTACAGGTTGTGCTTAATTGGAGATTGAATGTCTTAAATATATTTATAGACTAAGTTTGAATCTTGAGGGTGGTAAGTTAGATATTAGTTCACTTGCCGCAAATTTCAAGGACGAAATTCTTTAACAATGGGAGAATTGTAACACCCTAAATTTGATAATAAACTATTTTATTAATTAAATACGATTTTAAATAATTAATTTGATGTTAAAATTATTTTAGAATATATGTTGATAAATTTTGTGAGTAGTTTTCGTTATAGGGATGCTTTCTATGATGTGCTGGTTTGATAGATATTATATTTAATGAGCAATATAAATAATAAATATTTGATTTTATTATTTTATATATTTTTCTAAAAATAATAGTATTTTAGTGTAATATTTTAAAGAACAAGATTTTATATGATTTTAAGTGTATATGTGAGTTGGTAATTAATATGATATTTTCTTATATGTTTGACTAATGTTAAGTGTGTATATATTTATATTTTAATCATTTTTAAGTATATCTTATTTTAATTATTTATTCTATAAATAATTATCTTGAGATCGTAGTAATATTGTGTTTGATTTTCTTTGTTTTTATATACTTATTTTGGAATTGTGATTATATATATATATATATATATATATATATATATATATATATTATGATTTAGTAATTAACATAAAAATTATAGTTATATTTATTTATTTTACAATTTTGACTCTTTTCTAATATGATAGTATTATTATAATATGAATATTTTGAGAAATAAGTATAATTTTAGGGATTATTTTGAATGTGAAAGTGTCAGTCATTAGTAATATGTTTTTTTATATATTGATTATTTTAATTACTCTAATTTATAAAATATTAGTAATGTTTGGAAAACTAAATGGTGATTGGAGGAATATTAAAAAGGAGATTAAACAATTATTAATTTTATTTTAACAAAAAAAAATAGTAAAACATAAATAAAGAGACCAAGGGGTTTGACTCTATGAACCATAATTGTTAATAAAATAAAACAAAGAAAAGAGAAGTGAGCTGGACAGGCAGCCGTAGAACCAAAGATAAACACAACAACAACCTATTGTTTGACACCAGTAATCGATAACTGTTATGTAAAAGTTTCACCTTTTTCATCCAAATTTGAGTATGTTATTTCATTCATTTAACTCGTCAATTAAACATAATTTTTCAGATTTTTAACAACCCCAATTTCTCTCTAAAATACCCGACTTGTTTGTTTGTAGAATTCGTTATTTTGCACCGTTCTCCACCGTAAGTCTGATTTGAGTAAAACCAACGCCAAAACGATCGTGTAAAAAATGGCTATATTATCCACTTATTGGGTTTCTGATTTATGGTAAATTTCCTTGACCGAATTTCGAATTTAGCTTTTAGAGTATCTTCTCATAATTTATTTTTAACGTTTACCCATAAACTATCGAGTTAGATCGATTGAAGGACAAAGAGTCAATGAACAAAGGTTGTTTGCTTGTGGAATCGTATTTGTGTGTTAAAGCTTCAAAATAAGGTAAGGGGTGAAAGAGCGTTTGAATTCATGAGTATAATATAATTTGAGGCAAACGGGAAAACCGTATTTCCCAACAATTCATTCGGGGCTCACTACGTACGGCAGTAGACCTTTAAGTGATAAATTGATTAATGTGAAAATATGAGAATTGTAAGATTAAAATGTGGAATAGAAATATTTATAAGGTGTTGATTGATTTAACTTCGTTAAATGTGTGGTATTTGATATTATTGTGATGTTTGATTTATTTTTATTTAATGTGAGATATTTGATATTATTGTGATATTGGATGTCGACTGAATTTTATGTATATGTTTAATTAGACATGTTTATGTGATGTGATAATAAAAAGTACATTCATTTTGATAAGTTTATGTGATTATGATGATGAATGATTAATAATAATGATGTTATAAATTTGTGCTAAGCCTATGTGATGATGTATGGTTGATGATAGTGATGCTATAAACTTGTGATGAATTTATGTGATGAGATATAATTAATGATAGCGATGTTGTGAATTTGTGATGAGAATATTGAAGTAACCCCATAGTTGGTGAAACAACTGCGACTCAAATTTGTGCTTGAGATTACGGTCTTAATGGAGTATCATAGGCCAACGAGGGGAGAAAATAAATATTGAGAATTTGCGAAGTGAATATTATATAGGTAGGGCCTGGCAAGCCTAGTGATTTCGGGGAAGTACAACTGAATGAGCTTGATCGTGGCGGTCTGTTGTCGAGCCTTAAGGCAAGATTGTTAGATCTTGGAGGTATTCGGGTAGGAAATTCCTAGGTGACTTGGAGGTAGCCCTCTAAATGTCGGGAGCTACCACGCAACACACGTTTACCTCGACTGTCACGTATATGTGTCTCGAGTTGAGTTGAGGGGATCTATCAGGACAGGGCCAATTTGAATTGTCCGTCCACCGGGATGGTGGCATAGTACCAAGCCTCCTAACCAAGTACTTCATAGTTAGAATGGTACCACATTGTGAAGTAGAGTCTAAGCTCATGTATAGCATTGCATTTTATTGTAATTATTTTGATGTTATTAATATGTATCTTGTGTGATGATAATTTCTCTTAGACAATTTGATGTTACAGTAAAATCTATTTATTTTCCTTGAGTGATTTTGACCTTTGAATGTGATATTTTCTTGATGGAGTATCTGTGTAATCATACGGTCGTATTATGATTGTTTGCGTGTTCTTCTTACTTGTATTATATTGTCATCATGATTTCGAAACTCACCTCCTTCGTTGTTTCTGTTTGACTGGATGGGCCCTGCGTTTGTGAAATCGCAGTTATTACAGGTTAATGAGTCTTGAAGTTCAAGTTTGGGAGGAACCTCGCTCTGATAGGGGATACCGGGAATAAGGGTTTTAATGTGTATTATACTTATTTAATTTGAACTATATTAATGGATAAAATAAGTTTAAAGTGTTTTTATTTTTATTTTTTAGAAACGTGATATCCTAAATTAAATATAAAGTTTTTATTTTCTTGGAAATATATTTTTATTTATCCGCTACAAATTTTATAGGAATATGATATAAATTATTATATATATATATTATTTTGGGATTTAGGGTGTTACACTACCTCCAAGTCACCTAGGAACTCCCCACCTGAATACCTCCAAGGTCTAACAATCATGCCTTAAGGCTCGACAGCAGACCGTCACGATCAGGCTCATTCAGTTGTACTTCTCCGGAATCACTAGGTTTGTCAGGCCCTACCTATATGATGACAAAATAATCTTGACTTCGCAAATTCTTAATATTTATTTTCTCCCCTCGTTGGCCTATGATGTGACACCCTAAACCCCAAAATAATATATATAATAATTTATATTATATTTTTATGAAATTTGCAGCGGATAAATAAAAATATAAATCCAAGAAATAAAAACTTTTATTTTTAACTTAGGATATCATGTTTCTCAAAAATCAAAAGGAACACTTTAAACTTATTTTCTCCATTAAAATAGTGTAATGTCAATAAGCTTTATTTAAGTATTATTACTTGATTTAATTTTAAAACTTACTAGTACTTCTTAGATATTCATACAAAGATTCGTTTCAAATTAAAAAAAGTAAAATACAATTTAAGCCCTTATTCCCAGTATCACCTATCAGAACGTGGTTCCTCCCAAACTTGAACTTCAAGATTCATTAACCTGTAATAACTGCGATTTCGCAAACGCAGGGCCAAGCCAGTCAAACACAAACAACGACGGAGGTGAGTTTTGAAAACATGATGACAATATAATACAAGTAAGAAGAACCGTATCATTGCACAAACATTCCATCAAGAAAATATCACATTAAAAAGTCAAAATCACTCAAGGGAAATCAATAAATCTCACTATAACATCAAATCATCTAAGAGAAATTATCACCACACACGATACATATTAATCACAACAAAACAATCACAATAAAATGCAATGATATGCATGAGCTTAGACTCTACTTCACAATGTGGTACCATTCTAACTCTGAAGTACTTGGTTAAGAGGCTTGATACTATGCCACCATCCCGGTGGACGAACAATTCAAATTGGCCCTGTCCTCATAGATCCCCTCAACTCAACTCGAGACACATATACGTGATAGTCGAGGTAAACGTGTGTCGCGTGGTAGCTCCCGACATTTGGAGTGCTACCTCCAAGTCACCTAGGAATCCCCACCCGAATACCTCCAAGGTCTAACAATCTTGCCTCAAGGCTCGACAACAGACCGCCACGATCAGGCTCATTCAGTTGTACTTCCCCGGAATCACTAGGCTTGTCGGGCCCTACCTATATGATGACAAAATAATCTCCACTTCACAAATTCTCAATTTTATTTTCTCCCCTCGTTGGTATACGATACTCGATTAATACCATCATCTCAAACACAAATTGAAATCACAATATTCTCATCACAATTTATAACATCACTATAATTAATCTCACATCATCATCATCATCATCATTACATAAACTCATCACAAATTTATAGAATCACTATCTTCAATCATACAGAAACACATATATTCATCACAAATTTATCACATCACCATTATTAATCATACATTATCATCATTACATAAAATTATCACAACACATCTATTTTTATTATAACATCATTTAAACTCATCTAATCAAACATATGCATAAAATTAATTCAACAACGAATATCACAATAATATCAAACACCACACATTTAAAGAAATTAAATCAAATATCACAATAATATCAAATGTTACACATTTAACGAAATTAAATCAAATATCACAATAATATTAAATGCCCAACATTTAGCGTAATTAAATCATTTATCACCATAAAATTAAATACCACGCATTTAACGAATCAATCAACACCTTATAATTATTTATATTCCAAATTTTAATCTCACAATTTCAATTTTGCACATTAATTAATTTATTACTCAAAGGGCTACTGCAGTATGTAGCGAGCCCCGGATGAATCGTTGGGAAATATGGTTTTCCCGTTCATCTCACAATATATTATACTCATGAATTCAAACGTTCTCTCATCCCTTACCTTATTTTGACGCTTTCAGCCACGAATATGATTCCATGAGCAAGCAGCCTTTGTTCTTGGACTCTTTGTCTTTCAATCGATCTAACTCGACAATTTATGGGTAAACGTCAAAAATAGATTATGAGAAGACACTCTAAAAATTAAATTTCCAAAATCGGTCAAGTAAACTTACTATAAATCAGAAAACTAATCAGTGGATAATATAGCCACTTTTCACACGATCTTTTTGGCGTTGGTTTCACTCAAATCAGACTTACGGTGAAGAAGAACGGTGAAAATAATGAATTCTACAAACGGATAAATTGGGTATTTTAGGGAGAAATTGAGATGGTTAAAAATCTGAGAATGAATGTTAATTGACTAGCTAAATGAGTAACTTACTGAAATTTGGATGAAAATTGAGAAGGTTTATTTATTTTTTTTCTTTCAATTATCGATCGTCGGTATCAATTTCTTCAATTTTTCCTTCAATTCCTCCAAGGAGCGGCAAGATGCTATTATTACTTTAGGCAAGTACTATTTTATAGTAAGCAGGGAACAAGGATTTTGTTTTGGTAGGCGGCAGATAGGGAAGCAATAAGCAAAACCTAATAATAAGCTAATATATATATTTTTAAGATTTATTATCAGACCATGCCTTCATGTACCAATCAGCTTCTACAAGTTAGCGTGTCTTATACATTTTAATCTATCATTATTTATTTATTTATTTTTAAAATATATTAATAACTAAAACTCTCTCATTCAAAATAGTAATTATAATTATTACTATAACATTTTTCAAAATTAACTCGTAAAATATTACTATTTTTATAGAATGGTCAAAACGATAAAATAAATAAACATAACATCAATAATTTTTATTAATTACCAAATCACAACAAATTTTTATAAAATCATCATGTCATAGGAAATATATAAAAGTAAAGGAAATCAATCACAATATTAGTAATATCTAAAGATAATTATTTATAAAATAAATAACTTAAAATAGAAAATAGTTATAACTAATTGAAATATAACTACGTGGGTACTCAACATCAATCATGGGCACAGAAAAATATTACATTAATTGCGTACGCGTATAAAATAATTTTAACATCAAATTAATTATTTAAAATCCTATTTAATTAATAAAATAGTTTATTATAAGATTTGGGGAATCACAATTATTCACCAACTATGGGGTTACTTCAATATTCTCATTACAAATTCACAACATCGATATCATTAATCATATGTCATCACATAAATTCATCACAAATTTATGGCATCATTATCATAAACCATACATCATCACATAGGCTTATTGTAACTAGGGATGGGAATAGGCTAGGCCGTCCGACAGGGGCCTATGGCCTGGCCTACTTATGGCCTGGCTTGGCCTGGCCTATTTAATAAAAAGATCAGGCTCAGGCTATTTTTAAAGCTGGCCTATTTAATAAAAAGACCAGGCTCAGGCTATTTTTAAAGCCTATTTATTTAAATAGGTCAGGCTCAGGCTTATAAAGAAGCCTATTAGGCCTGACAGGCCGGCCTATATATATTTAATTATTTATTAATGTTATTTTTTATTATTATATTAATAATATTATTTCCTATTTTAAATTTTATCAATTAGACAATCACTCAGTAGTCATTCCATATTCGATAGTCATTCCATATTTGGTAGCCATTCAATTAGTCAATAACTCAGTAGTCATTCCATATTTGATTGAGAGGTAATAATTTGTACATTTGTTTCAAAAAAAAAATCTATTCTTTGAAACCAAGAATTATGTTTTAGGGTTTAAATGATGTTTGTTTCAGATTTTTTTAAAATTATTTTGTTAGAAAAATTATTTTTTGTTTAATATATA
>NC_021161.2:47553062-47557528 GCF_000331145.2 Cicer arietinum
CGTGTCTTATACATTTTAATCTATCATTATTTATTTATTTATTTTTAAAATATATTAATAACTAAAACTCTCTCATTCAAAATAGTAATTATAATTATTACTATAACATTTTTCAAAATTAACTCGTAAAATATTACTATTTTTATAGAATGGTCAAAACGATAAAATAAATAAACATAACATCAATAATTTTTATTAATTACCAAATCACAACAAATTTTTATAAAATCATCATGTCATAGGAAATATATAAAAGTAAAGGAAATCAATCACAATATTAGTAATATCTAAAGATAATTATTTATAAAATAAATAACTTAAAATAGAAAATAGTTATAACTAATTGAAATATAACTACGTGGGTACTCAACATCAATCATGGGCACAGAAAAATATTACATTAATTGCGTACGCGTATAAAATAATTTTAACATCAAATTAATTATTTAAAATCCTATTTAATTAATAAAATAGTTTATTATAAGATTTGGGGAATCACAATTATTCACCAACTATGGGGTTACTTCAATATTCTCATTACAAATTCACAACATCGATATCATTAATCATATGTCATCACATAAATTCATCACAAATTTATGGCATCATTATCATAAACCATACATCATCACATAGGCTTATTGTAACTAGGGATGGGAATAGGCTAGGCCGTCCGACAGGGGCCTATGGCCTGGCCTACTTATGGCCTGGCTTGGCCTGGCCTATTTAATAAAAAGATCAGGCTCAGGCTATTTTTAAAGCCTATTTATTTAAATAGGTCAGGCTTAGGCTTATAAAGAAGCCTACTAGGCCTAACAGGCCGGCCTATATATATTTAATTATTTATTAATGTTATTTTTTATTATTATATTAATAATATTATTTCCTATTTTAAATTTTATCAATTAGACAATCACTCAGTAGTCATTCCATATTCGATAGTCATTCCATATTTGGTAGCCATTCAATTAGTCAATAACTCAGTAGTCATTCCATATTTGATTGAGAGGTAATAATTTGTACATTTGTTTCAAAAAAAAAATCTATTCTTTGAAACCAAGAATTATGTTTTAGGGTTTAAATGATGTTTGTTTCAGATTTTTTTAAAATTATTTTGTTAGAAAAATTATTTTTTGTTTAATATATATAGATATGTACATTGATATTGGTATGTGGAGAGCATTTAAATATTTTAATATGAATAAGGCTTTAGGCGAAAAAAAAAAGCCTATGATAGGCCGTAGGCCTAAAAAATTAATCGTAGGCCAGGCTCAGGCCTTGCAAAGCCTGGCCTGGCCTGGCCTATTCCCACCCCTAATTGTAACACCCCGACCATCCAGCGTTACCGGCGATGCTACTAGCTCAATTGGTAGTGGGATCTTTGAGGAGGCAGTAATTATCCCCTAAGTACCGGGCTCGAATCTCACAGGAGGCAAAAACTTTATAACATCATTATTATTAATTATACATCATCATTAATCACATAAAATTATCAAAATGAATTCACTTTTTATTATCACATCACATAAACATGTCTAATCAAACATATACATAAAATTCATTCGACATCCAATATCACAATAATATCAAATACCTTATAAATATTTCTATTCCATATTTTAATCTCACCATTCCCATATTTTTACATTAATCAATTTATCACTTAAAGGACTACACCATTCCCATATTTTTACATTAATCAATTTATCACTTAAAGGACTACTGTCGTACGTAGCGAGCCCCGAACGAATTGTTGGGAAATACGGTCAAAAATAATTTATGGATAGACGTCAAAAATAATTTTGAGAAAATACTCTAGAAACTAAATTTCAAAATTCGGTCAAGGAAAATTACAATAAATCAAAAAACCAATCAATGGATAGTGTAGCCACTTTTCACACGATCGTTTGGGCGTTGGTTTCACTCAAATCGGACTTACGGTGAAAAATAACGAATTCTCTAAACCGATAAATCGGGTATTTTAAGAAGAAATTCGGGTTGTTAAAAATCTGGAAAATTAGGTTTAATTGAATAGCTAAATGAGTAAAACAACATACTGAAATTTGGATGAAAACGGAGAAACTTTTACATAACAGTTATCGATTACCGATGTCAAACGATAAGTTGTTGTTGTGTTTACTCTTTGGTTCTACGGCTGTTCGTCCAGCTCCCTTCCATTTTCTTTGTTTTATTTAATTAACAATCAGGGTTCATATAGTCAAACCCATTGGTCTCGTTATTTATGTTTTACTATTATTATTTTTATTTTGTTAAAATAAAATTAATAATTTTTTAATCTCCTTTTTAATATTCCTCCAAACACCATTTAGTTTTCCAAACATTACTAATCTTTTATAAATTAGAGTAATTAAAATAATAAATATATAAAAAAAACATATTACTATGACTGAAACTTTCACATTCAAAATAATCCCTACAATTATACTTATTTCTCAAAATATTCATATTATATTAATACCATCATGTTAGAAAATAGTCAAAATTATAAAATAAATAAATATAACAATAATATTTTCTGTTAATTACTAAATCATAATATATATATATGTATGTGTATATATATATATATATATATATATATATCTATATATATATATATATATATAGATAAAATCACAATTCCAAAATAAGTATATAAAAACAAAGAAAATCAAACACAATATTACTACGATCTCAAGATAATTATTTATAGAATAAATAATTAAAATAAGATATATTTACAAATAATTAAAATAAGAGATACTTAAAAATGATTAAAATATAAATATGTACACACTTAACATTAGTCAAACATATAATAAAATATCATATTAATTACCAACTCACATATACACTTAAAATCATATAAAATCTTATTCTTTAAAATATTAAACTAAAATACTATTATGTTTAGAAAAATATATAAAATAATAAAATAAAATATTTATTATTTATATTGCTCATTAAATATAATATTTATCAAACCAGCACATCATAGAAAGCATCCATATAACAAAAATTACTCACAAAATTTATCAATATATATTCTAAAATAATTTTAACATCAAATTAATTATTTAAAATCCTATTTTATTAATAAAATAGTTTATTATCAAATTTAGGGTGTTACAATGTGAGGGGTAAGGGATTTGGAGTCAATCCAAAAGACTATTATCAACATCAAATAGACAAAAATCTAAGTAATGCGAAATTATTTGTTATGATACAAAAACTAACTACCGAACTTCATTACTTGCGAAAGAAAAATAATGATAAATACTCCTAGAAAAAATTATATCCAATTTATTATTTCAAATAACATTTCAGGAAAAATTAATGAATGAATTAAAGTATTGAAATCTATTTAATTAATTGATGATCAAGCTAACTAAAAAGTTCACTAATAGCCTTATATTGATTATTGATTTATGAGATCTTGTGTTATGTACTCTATTAATCATCTCCTACTTATCGCAGAGTTGGTAAAGGAAAAGTATACAACATTTTGGGATATGCAAGATTTATGTGAAAGGCCATAGGATCATGTGTGGCATGGCGAATAAACCTCATTTCTCTATTTATCATGAATATATATATATTCTATATTTTATTTGCTATTTCGACCACTATTAATATATAAGTTATATTGGTTTTTATTGTCTTTAAATTTCAAATTTTTTACGCCATTTTTAGACTCCTGTAAAATCTAAAGTAAATGGCAAGATTGTTAACGAGAACAAGTCAGCCAAATAAAATAAAAAAATAAAAAAATAAAAAAAACAGGTATATTGATATATATTTTAATGAGGAATGTTATGGACAACCACTTGTGTTTTACTATTTAAGCATTAGCTAATCATTAACTAACTTAATTTCATAATGTTTTAAATTCAAACAAAAAAACTGCAACAATTTACACGAAATGAGAAAGTTGGTCCTAGCAATTTACCAGTTGCAACACCAAAGCAAGCTCTTGCAAATTCAGGACTTCAAAAGTATTCCCCTAAAAAGGGTTGTGCACGTGTATCTCGATTTGTGCAGTGTCTTGAAGCATTTGTAGAAACAAATTGTAAGATATATGCCTCCTTGACTATGATTTTGATATAACTTCCAAACATACAATGTATATGCATTATCTGATTAATCTAATAGTTTGAGTAGAGATACATTTCAAGAAAGAATCAAACACTACACTTGGACAAATCTTGGATCTCAAGCAATCAAGCAAAGATTGATCATATCATACAAGGCTTGAAGATTATGTGTAAATGTGTCTATTGTTCATAGTGTTTATTAGTTAGATTCATCATTATGATTTCACACATCTAATATTTGCCAATTAAAACTGAAATCATAAAATAAGTATGTTAATCAATCAATTGGTAAATCAATTGGTTAATCGATTTTCTAATTCATAGAACAAAGTTTTCACTGAGGTAATCGATTAGCAAATCGATTACTTAAAT
>NC_021161.2:47563036-47581991 GCF_000331145.2 Cicer arietinum
TTTTACAGCGCTTGTGAAAAAAGCGTTGTAACTGATTCGCGAAAGCGCTTCATTTTACAGCGCTTTTTTGACAAGCGCTGTAAAGGCCTTATAACGTGATGCGCAAACGTTATATGACCTACTACAGTGCTTGTTTTACAGCGCTTTGCATCAAAAAGCGCTGTAATAGGTTCCGTTATTTTTAAAATATAATTACAACAGCGCTTGTGTTTAGCAAGCGCTGTAAAATGGGCGCTGTTAAATGTCATTTTTGGCGTAGTGAGTTTTGAAATATTAGGAAATTCATATTATTGATAATAATAATTCTTAAATATTACAAGTTGATAGAACTTAGAATTAAAAAAAATCAATGAAAAAGTTAAAGTTGACTTATTTTGTAGAATGAAAATAACTTTTATTTGAATTACTTTTGATTATTTAAAAAAAAATTAAATTGAGTTTTATTTTTGTTGATTTAGAAAATAACAATAATTCTATACTCCTTATTTTTATTAAATATTTAAAATAGCTGAAAACTTACACCATATTTTATTATGTGTTGTTTTTTAGAAAAACAAAAAGATTTGTTGTTCTGGGCCTCGTGTGAATATTGAATCGTAAGAGTGTTGGGATATTTATTTGAAATAATTAATTTCCTGATTCTGATTTTGTGAATTCATTAGAGTTTAACTTCATGTTTAGATTTTAAGAATTCATTAGTGATTTTTAATTGTGCTAATAAAAAAAAAGTAAAATGATAAAATGTCTACTAATTGAAAAAGAGAAGAAAAATAAATCAAAGATTTTAAATTAGCTCAATAGTTAAACTCCTTTTAAAAAAATATCTAAATTTTGGATAATTGATGTATTTTATGAATAATTTTTTTTTTTTAAATAGAAATGTAGTTGTTGTGTTATCATTGTCAAAATGTATATTTGAGTTTAATATGAGAAGATGACGCGTTGTTTATACATTTTTTCTTGTTTCATGAGTTAACATGACAAAATGGTATCCATCATGTAGATTGGTATCTGTAGAGTGCATCATGTAGATTGATATGTGTATAGAGATTAAAATTTATTTTAGCCAATTTTGAAGATTAGAACATACCTCTAAAATCTTTAAAAGTGATGGTGTGTTATATTTTAGACCAATTTTGTGGTTTTATAGAAACTCGAGATGTATCTATAAGTATATTGAGTACTTGATGTGAGAGAAAGTTGTTATTTTGTTGATTTGTCAATTAGTGTAATTCATTGTCATAACCAAGTATGTTTTATGATTTGTGTCATGCGCACTACTTTAATGTATATAAGTATATGATTTTGTTTTCTTTTGTAAGTTTTGAGAAGAAAAAAAATTGGAACTATTTTAGATGTGTTAATTAATTGAAAAATTTCCTATCTATCTATGTATATAGTTTAAATTTTCTTTCAAAATATAAGTTAAAAATAATTATTTTATAGTGATTAATTATTTAATAAGATGGATGTTGTATACCTTTCAAAAAAATATTGATGTTTTACATACCATGTATAATTGTTTTGGTAAACTTATGTATTTAATTTTTTTTTTTTATAACAGATTCGTCTCTTTGATCTCATTTAGTTCCTTATTTATAATTGATGCACAACTAATTCATTATTTTTATCAACAAATGTCAAGGTGAAAACTCATCTTGAATTATTAATAATAATTTTAATTTTTTTACAATAAATTTTATAAAAAATAATGCAATTCATGATCATCTTATTTCAATAAATATTATAATTTCTATGTTAATATGTTAATATGTTATTATAATATTGAAATTACAATTTTTTATATAAAATTTACTTTTATTGTGTACACTACTAGCCCCACAGAATATTTAATTCATAAAAAAATTGTTTCATAGTAAATGACTTTTTTGCAATAAAAAATTGTCTTACAATCAAAAAAAGAATTTCCAATTATTATGTAAATATACGAAAGTAGAAGTGTGTGATCAAATTCCAAGTTGATATAGGAGGAAATAATATTGCTAAAATTCTTAATTTCAGACCAGTTGTTGAATTTTTTATTTGAATTTGGTTTATTCTTTTCTAATAGATTATTCATCAGAATGTGTATATATTAACCATGCTAGACCTCTTTGCATTTATATTAACCATGCGTTACTAATGTTAGAGCAAATTTTTTTTTATCTTTACCCGTTGTCTTATTGTTGCAATTTTGCATGGTTGTTTCATGTGTAAGCTTAAAGCACACTTACATTTATTATAGCTTGTATAACATGTACATGCATGCCGTAACTCTTTTTTATTTTATTTAATCGTACTCTTTTAGATTTAACGTATAATACTTTTTGAGTTTTGTGTAATAAAATATAACGATTAATGAATAATTAAAACGTTTTTTTTTATGTAATTCAGTAATTTATTTTGATGGACTTGTGGTGGTACACATTAGATTTTATAAATTTATGTTTTTTTTGGTCAATTCTTATATTCACACAACTTTAGTTTTTGTATATATGTTTAATACTTCTTTTTCTATCATCATCATCATCATAATATTACATCTATTATACCACCTTTCTATATTACTATCTATCTCAAAGTATTAATTAATTTTTGGATGTACACTAAACTGTTTTATTTTTTTTCTCACTCGGAACATAGTTATCGGATGATTAAATTTATTGACGTGAGAATTTTATAAAATGGTCACTTTGATAGACGTTATTAACCATTATATTTCAAAACAATGGCATTTGTGTCTTTTTTATGATATTTTTGTTAAGTTCAATGGTTCATAACTAACATAATGCATCTTTTAGTTCCATAATAATATAATTAAGAAATTTATTTGAAACATTCACAAATAAAATGATTTTGTTACTTTTTTTCTTTAAACCATGTGGTTCTTTTGCATTGTTACCAACTTGATTAAAAACTTAAAAAATATATATTTTTGGTATAATTATTTATACAATATACTGTAGTTCATTTTGAATAAAATACAAATAAATATAATATAAAAAATTGATTTATGTTGTTAAAAGTTAAAATAAATTACATCAACTTTTTATATATTTTCTTTATTTATATTTTATTTCCATAATGTATATTTATAATTATATATATACTTCGTAATATCATGTGTGATGTGATAATTAATACAATAATTGGACGACAACACTACGCCAAAAATGACATTTTATAGCGCGTCTTTTATAGCGCTTATTAAATACAAGCGCTGTTGTATGATATTTTAAAAATAACGGAAGATACAACAGCGCTTTTTAGACAAGCGCTATAAAAAAAACGCTGTAAAAGACTTTGATTTCACATAATTAAAGGACCTATTAGAGCGCTTTTTGGAAAAGCGCTGTAAAAAGGTTTTTAAAAAAAAATAAGGAGGTCTTTTACAGCGCTTTTGGACAAGCGCTTTAAAAAGTCTGTAAAAAAGCGCTGTAATAGACTTTCAAAAAATAAAATAAGGAGGTCTTTTACAGCGCTCTTTAAAAAAGCGTTGTAATAGGCTTTTAAAAGTAAAATAAGGAGGTCTTTTACAGCGCTCTTTAAAAAAAACGCTGTAATAGGATTTTAAAAAAAATAAAATAAGAAGGTATTTTACAGCACTTTTTAAAAAAAGCGTTGTAATAGGCTTTTAAAAAATAAAATAAGAAGGTCTTTTATAGCGCTTTTAAAAAAAAGCGCTGTAATAGGCTTTTAAAAAATAAAATAAGAAGGTCTTTTACAGCGCTTTTTAAAAAAAGCGCTGTAATAGGCTTTTAAAAAGTAAAATAAAGAGGTCTTTTACAGCGCTTTTTAAAAAAAGCGCTGTAATAGGCTTTTAAAAAATAAAATAAGAAGGTCTTTTACAGCGCTTTTTAAAAAAAGCGCTGTAATAGGCTTTTAAAAAATAAAATAAGAAGGTCTTTTACAGCGCTTTTTAAAAAAAGCGCTGTAATAGGCTTTTAAAAAATAAAATAAGAAGGTCTTTTACAGCGCTTTTTAAAAAAAGCGCTGTAATAGGCTTTTAAAAAATAAAATAAGAAGGTCTTTTACAGCGCTTTTTAAAAAAAGCGCTGTAATAGGCTTTTAAAAAATAAAATAAGAAGGTCTTTTACAGCGCTTTTTAAAAAAAGCGCTGTAATAGGCTTTTAAAAAATAAAATAAGAAGGTCTTTTACAGCGCTTTTTAAAAAAAGCGCTGTAATAGGCTTTTAAAAAATAAAATAAGAAGGTCTTTTACAGCGCTTTTTAAAAAAAGCGCTGTAATAGGCTTTTAAAAAATAAAATAAGAAGGTCTTTTACAGCGCTTTTTAAAAAAAGCGCTGTAATAGGCTTTTAAAAAATAAAATAAGAAGGTCTTTTACAGCGCTTTTTAAAAAAAGCGCTGTAATAGGCTTTTAAAAAATAAAATAAGAAGGTCTTTTACAGCGCTTTTTAAAAAAAGCGCTGTAATAGGCTTTTAAAAAATAAAATAAGAAGGTCTTTTACAGCGCTTTTTAAAAAAAGCGCTGTAATAGGCTTTTAAAAAATAAAATAAGAAGGTCTTTTACAGCGCTTTTTAAAAAAAGCGCTGTAATAGGCTTTTAAAAAATAAAATAAGAAGGTCTTTTACAGCGCTTTTTAAAAAAAGCGCTGTAATAGGCTTTTAAAAAATAAAATAAGAAGGTCTTTTACAGCGCTTTTTAAAAAAAGCGCTGTAATAGGCTTTTAAAAAATAAAATAAGAAGGTCTTTTACAGCGCTTTTTAAAAAAAGCGCTGTAATAGGCTTTTAAAAAATAAAATAAGAAGGTCTTTTACAGCGCTTTTTAAAAAAAGCGCTGTAATAGGCTTTTAAAAAATAAAATAAAGTTCTTTACAGCGCTTTTTAAAAAAAGGGTTGTAATAGGCTTTTAGAAAATAAAATAAGATGGTATTTTATTGAAATAAAGGAATGCATATTACAGCGCTTTTTTTAAAAAGCGCCGTAAAACTAATACAACAAGCAGCGAGTTTTTAGAAGAGATTTACAGCGCTTTTTTTTTATTTTAAAGAGCGCTGTTGTATCTTTTTACAGCGCTGGATACTACAACGCTTAATTTTTTGAAAAAGCGTTGTAAATGGCTTAAAAAAAGCGCTGTAAAATACCATTTTTCGCGTAGTGCAAATGGCGAATTTGTCCCAAATATATTCTTGTAATTACCAAGTTGTTATCAATATAATATGGCATGTTATAGATCATATTCATATGTTATAAATAACATTGTCGCGGCCTAAAATTTCGAGTGTTTCTCGAATTCAATGGAGTCGCCACCAAAATTTATTTTAAAACAGGGAAAATGTTGGGAAACCCTTAAAAATAGAAAAAATGATCTTTGAAACCAAATTTGAGTTCGGGAGTTGATTATGCGTAGGGAAGGTATTAGCACCCTACGACATCCGTTAAAAACGGTTACCTATAATTAATTGTGCAAAATTAATTTTAACTTAAGTATATTTATTTTTCTTTATTATTAAATATGAATAACAATTGTTAAAATATTTAAAATATGATTTTGAAATAAATATGTACTTAACAAATAAATGACAAAAAAAGAAATTTTTATTTATGTGCTTGACAAGAATGTGATCTTGCTCCTACGTATCTCCCGGTGCGATGGAGAAATCAAAGCTACTTAGTTCTTGGTGTAGAAAATGTTGATGTGTTGATTTTTTTTAACGAAAATGGGTTTTGTTATATTAAAAAAATGTTTTGACAAGAAAAGCAAATAAATTTGTTTTGACTTAAAAATTTTTTTTAAAAAAAAACGAGTTTTAGGGCTATCAAGTTGTACAACTTGTGTCCAAAACTCAAGGAATAAAGAAGATGTCACATCTAATTTAATCCTCTAAAAATATTTTATTATTCTCGATTTTTTAAAATTGAGTTTCAAAACCACCAAGTAGTACAACTTGTGTTTTAACAACTCGAAGATAAAAAAAAGGTCATGTCTAAATAATCAAATTTAAAAGGTTAAATTTATATTTATTTGTTAAAAAAAAAATAAATAAAAGATTTAAAACTATCAAGTTGTACTACTTGTGTTCTAACAACTCAAGGATTAAAAACATGATTACATCTAATTATTTAATTATTTATAAAAATAAAATTTTAAAATTATCAGGTTGTAACAATTTGCGTCCTAAAAGATAAAAAAAAAAATATCTCATCTAATTAACCCTTCAAATTCAATTATAAATTATCTTTGCCTTTTTTTAAATAAATAAAAAAAATTAAAAATTGATGTTAAATATTAAATAAGTTTAAATAGTTCTACGAAATAAAATCAGTAGTAAACACACACAAAAAAAAAGCAAAAAAATAGTGAAAAGATATATAGACTTGTAATATGATCTATTAAATAAATAAACATTTTAATAATAATAATAAAAAAAAATATTCATATATGAGCTCTTTCAAAATAATTTTTAACTAAACAATTGATTGAAACAAAATTCATTTTGGTATTAAATAGCACAATCCAAAGTTAAAAAATAAAATCGATTAATACCACTCATAAAATAAATGATGTTTATTATCATTTAATTATATTTGTAATTATTTTATAATAAAAGGAAATTAAATAGAAATCCAAACCAGAAGTTTTATTAGTTAAATAAGTTATAAGAATATAATGACTAGCAAGACTAGCTAATAGGAAAGCAACGTGAACAGCTAATAGGAAAAAGTATCGTGAACAGCCTGGCAGCAGCCATTCATACAGACTGGCAAGCAAGCATGCTTTCCTAAAGCCTATCAACAACAAAAAAGCAATCTTGGCATAAATTGGAAAATTTGAAGCTAAAGCATCCAATAGAAAATAAAACCGGTTTTAAGCTTTACTATCACAACTAAAATGATCTCAACCAAAATCAACATCCACACAAAAAAATAAAAATTCAATCTTTTAAATTTAAATTTTAGCTTCCAATCTAAGCAGCAAACATGAAGGTAATGAGAAGATACATGCCTTTTCAGATACCGATGAAGACAGAGACGGTGGTTCGCGGTGGAAGTTGAAACAACGGTGATGCTTTCTGTTTCTTCTTCTTCTCTTTCTTTTTATGTGTTTTTCATCAATATTAATCTCAGATTTCTCCTCCTCAAAAAAAATGTCTCTCCCTCTTTGTAAAAAAAACAGATGTATTTATAGAGTTTTTTTATCTGATTAGTTGTTTTCTTGGCTGTGTCTCTGTTCTATCTATTTCCTGTTTGATGTTTTTTTCCTTTGCTCATCATCTGCGTTTTTTCTACACCTCTGATGCATTCATGATTTTGATTTACTTGCTTTGATCTGTTCTATTGCTGAGCTTTTAATTTGTCTTTTAGTTTCTTTTTTTAAACTCTAAAGGTTGTCTCTTTGTTCTGCACAATGTGTACCAAGACTGATTTAAAAAATTATGTTTTTATGTTTCTCAAATTAGTTAAAACAGGAACAGATGTACCAATAAGCATGGCTTGTGCATCAATGGGAGTCATCATCAACATAGCAGGGTTTGGCAGTGGACAAAGTCAACATAGCATGGCTTGATCTGATGTAATTTATTTTTGCCTTTATTCTTAGTTTGTACTTTGATTTGGTTTTAAAACTCTAATTAGATTTGAAATTGTAAATTTATAATACAAAATGAAATTATTTATTGTAATTATTTTATTTCCTTTTTTAAATACATATTTCTTTTTTTGATTTATTTTTAAATAAATTGGACAAAATTAGGGTACTACAGCTGCCCCTATTTAATTATATTTTACTTGAAAAATATGAAAATATGAATAACAATGGTATTCGTTTTCATGTTATTAGGTAAAAGTTAAGTAAATATAAGGACCTACATTTTGTCCAATAACAAACACCGATGCGTAGATCTACAGAAATGAAAGTGGTCGTCTTCGGATTGGTTACCGATGTGTGGATCTATAGAAATTAAAAATGATCGTCTTCGGATTGGTTACCGATGCGTAGATCGACATAAATGAAGGTGATCGTCTTCGGATTGGTTGCCGATGCACAGATCTATAGAAATGAAAATGATCGTCTTCGGATTGGTTACCGTATGGATCTATATAAAAAAAAATGATCGTCTTCGGATTGGTTACCGATGCGTAGATCTATAGAAATGAAAGTGATCGTTTTTGGATTGTTTACCGATGCGTAGATCTACAGAAATGAAAGTGGTCGTCTTCGGATTGGTTACCGATGTGTGGATCTATAGAAATTAAAAATGATCGTCTTCGGATTGGTTACCGATGCGTGGATCTATAGAAATGATCGTCTGCGGATTGGTTACCGATGCGTGGATCTATAGAAATTAAAAATGATCGTCTTCGGATTGGTTACCGATGCGTAGATCTATAGAAAAAATGATCGTCTTCGGATTGGTTACCGATGCGTAGATCTATAGAAATTAAAAATGATCGTTGTAAGACCCGTAATTTTAAAGTACCATTTATGTATTTTTGGTGTATTTTGGATTTGGGCTCGGAGGCTTTTAAGCCAAAGTTAATAATATTTTGGAGATATTTATTAAAAGTAAGTAATATATATATGTAAATATATATATTTGTTTATATGTGTTCGTTTGGAGGGAAAAAGAAAGGAAAACTAGAAGGAAGGAAAAGGAAAAGAAAATAATATATAAAGGAAGGAAGGAAAAAGGAAGAAAGGAAAAACAAAGGAAAGAAAAGGAAAGGAAGGAAAATTTCAAAACTCCATCTTCTTCCTCTCTGTGACCGCGAGCCATTTTTCCCTCCCTCCCCCGTTTCCATTTTCGTCGCTTTCTTTTCTTCAAAACTAGTAACCCAAGGTTGGGTGAGAGTTAGATCAAGGTTTTCGCAACTCCACTCTTCCTCTTTGATTCGAAAACGAAGAAAAACGGTTTTTGAGATCCAAACACAAACCCCTCCGTTTCTTCTAGATCCAAACCTCATTTCTCGAAGAGATAGAAGGGAAAGTTGCTCACCACCACGCTACGGTGCTAGTGAACTAATTTGGAAGCGGCGTTGCGAGCGGAGATTTTACCGGAATTACTCGCGGTACCGGAAACGCACGTTAAAGCTAACGTTGAGGTAAGGGCTCCTTCCAAACTTCTAGCTTGCATTAGGGACTTATCTGTAGTTGTGTGGGAAGGAATTTGTTAGGGTTAAATGTATCGATTTGGGGAAAAACGAAACTAGTGCGTTATGGGTAAAAACCTTAGAGTTAGGTTTTGTTTATAGTGATGAATGTTTCGTGGTAAATGAAATTTGATGTATCTGGGTGTTATGTTGCGTGATTTGTGTTCGTTGTATTTGGTGTGTTCGTACTTGATGTTTGTTAATTGGTGTGGTTGTTGTGAATTATGGTTTGAATGTGAAAGTATGTTTGAATTTGTTTCTGTGGAATTTGAAAACCATTAGAGTTAAACGAGTATTAAAAATGGGGAATCTTTTAATACCTCGGTTTACTTAATGTGTATTTGAGGAAAATGTTTAAGTTAACTGGGCGTTGAGAATGGGGAATCTCTTAATGTCTCGGTTACTTAACTATCGTTTTTGAAAATCGTTTCGGTAAATGAGTATTAAGAATGGGGAATCTCTTAATGACTCGTTTACTGAATGTTTTGCGAGAAAATCGTTTAAGTCAAAAGTATATTAAGAATGGGGAATCTCTTAATATGACTGTTTGCTTAACGTTTTGTTTTGAAAATCATTAAGTTAAATCGGTATTAAGAACGGGGAATCTCTTAATGACTTATTTAATTAATGTTGTTTGAAAGTCGTTTAAGTTAAATGGGTATTAAAAATGGGGAATCTTTTAATATCTGCATTTGCTTAACGATTGTTGTGAATGGAGTCTGTGTATGCTCATGCATTTCATTTGGTAAATTGTGTCGACCCGTGATAGGTGACACCTTGGTAAACTGTACTGACCCGTGACAGGTTGTACGTTTACGATTTACTATTTAGTAATTCGTGTTGACCCGTGATAGGTGACACCTTGGTAAACTGTGCTGACCCGTGATAGGTGGTACGTTTACGAGTTACTATTTAGAAAATCGCGTTGACCCGTGATAGGTGACACCATGGTAACTGTACTGACCCGTGATAGGTGGTACGTTTACGAGTTACTATTTAGAAAATCGAGTTGACCCGTGATAGGTGACACCATGGTAACTGTACTGACCCGTGATAGGTGGTACGTTTACGATTTACGTTTTTGGTAAATTGTGTTGACCCGTGATAGGTGACACCTTGGTAAACTGTACTGACCCGTGATAGGTGGTACGTTTACGATTTACGTTTTTGGTGAATTGTGCTGACCCGTGATAGGTGGCACCTCGGTAAACAGTACTGGTCTGTGATAGGCGGTACGTTTACGATTCACGCTTTTTCTTTTAGTAAATCGTGTTGACCCGTGATAGGTGACACCTCGGTAAACTGTACTGACCCGTGATAGGTGGTACGTTTATGATTTACGCATTTTAGTAAATCGTGCTGACCCGTGATAGGTGGCACCTCGGTAATTGGTACTTTGGCCTGCGATAGGCGGTACAATTATGATTTACGGCCCTTCGAGGAGGGTTTTGGTTTGGAATTCCGAGTCCATGCATTTTGGCATATACGCATTGCATTAGGGTGCTTGGCACGCGAGTCGTATTTGATTTGAGTTTATGATTGAGTGATTTGAATTTTGATTTATCGTGGTAATTACGTTGAAGGTGCTAAGTGTTATGTGTTGGTTATTGGGTGTAAGTATGATGGTTATCGAGATCCCAATTGCCGTGGTAATCGCGTAGGAATTGCTAAGTGTTAGGTTGTGGACTTGATTAGGAATGACTTGAGTTAATTCATGAATTTTTGGAAAAATGATCAGGGAAATCGATTTCCCAATCGATTGGATGGTAAACAGGGACTTGGCCAAATGGACAAAATCGATTAGCCAATCGATTTTGTAATCAGTTTTCGAAAATCATTTACGAAATCGATTGCCCAATCGATTGGGCCTTAAGTCAGGGACTCATCCATATTCGACCAAATCGATTTGGAAATCGATTGGCTTAAAACCTGGGGGCTCAGTACCCACTCAATCGATTGCCAAATCGATTGATTCAGCCCAGGATTCTGTTTTCATTAAAAACCTTCACCCCAATCGATTTCCCAATCGATTGGCTCAGTGAAAATCCTCGGTTTGAGGTAGATGATTGATCACTCATTAACTTATCCATGTCTTGACTTGTTATGTATTAATTAGGAGATGGAGAACCTCATTTTACTTTCATTTTAATTGGCAAAGTATTCTATGAACTTTTAGCATATTGGAAATCCTGTTAAGGAGGACTTCATTTTACTTTCATTTTTAATTGGCAAAGTATTCTATGAACTTTTAGCATATTGGAAATCCTGTTAAGGTGCATGCCCAGTTGAAAAGATATTTTGAGCATTTAAAATCTTAATTGCTATGTGTTAACTGTTATTTTTTTGGTTGGTGACCCTTTACAATTATTGTGGAAATCTGGGCTTTGCCCTCAGATGAGAGTCAGGACGGTCCTACCGGTTCGCACCCCACGGACGGGAACGGAGATGGGAACGCTTGACTGCAGTTACGTTAGGAGGATCTCACGGGGCGCGTGGAGATACTCAGGGTGTATAGCTTTTTGGTAGGATGATCAGATTAGGATGATGTATAGGGACTAGGTGTCCTTCTTTTTGGATTAGAGTATATTTAGTTTGGAAAACTGTACTTATACTAATATTGTCGGTTTGACTTTTTACTTGAATGGGTTCCATGTACCATTTATGGTTGTGTAAATGTTTTGGATTTATAATTGGAGAAACTTTTCCGCTGCTTGTAAATTATAATGACTCAGTTATTTATCCAAAGGCATTTCTTTATCTAATTCTCTGTTTTATTTTAATTCCTTTTAAAAAAAAAAATATATACCCTCGCTTTGAAAAACGGGGTGTTACAATCGTCTTCGAATTGGTTACCGATGCGTAGATATATAGAAATTAAAAATGATCGTCTTCGGATTGGTTACCGATGCATAGATATATAGAAATGAAAGTGATCGTCTTCGGTTTGTTTACCGATGCGTAGATCGTAATTGGTCCAATCTTGAAGGTAGATAAAGAGGGGGAATAAGTATATGATATTTGCAATTCAAATGATAAGGTATGAACCATTCATGCGTATGTGATGCATTGAGTAAAGTGTCAATGTATATGCATGGATCATGTGAGTATGAAGAAACTTATGTATGGTTTATGTGTCATGCATTATAGATAAATTTTTGTTCTTTTATTTGATTCCCCGATCCTTATGTTTTTCTCCGTCCCAAGATTCAATGGATGAATAAAGACAAATATTGTTTCCACATGATGACTCTTCGTATCTATCGAATGACCGCTTTTTCGAAGTGAAGCAAAAAATCCATTGTTTAAAATGACTACCCTCCTTATTATTCTTCACACACTCATATATCTTGAGAATCAAACGAGTTCCCGTGTATATATTTTTCAAATGTCAAAATATTTAAAATATTTTTATATTTTCACACATTTCAAATTCCAACATTTATTATTATAAAACAAAATTTGAAACAATAGAACACTCAATAATGAAACTGGATTGGTATATAAAGAGTGTAACGTACAACATCGAATGACAATATTGGAAAATGTACATTCGTTACATTAAAAGCAAAACAATTGAGGCAAGGGTTACAATGTGGAGACGAGTGTGTTTAATTTAAGTAGAGACATAACAAACGCTAGTCATTCTTGTAATTTAGGAATCCTAATAATCAGCTTCCAAGAATAATAATTGCCCCAGTTTGAAGTGCTTGATTTTTTTTATCCCTAACTTTTGCATGGACTACTCTTCCAAGTTTCCAATCCATCGGGGTGCTCTAATTTTCGCCTAGGTCGCCTTTTCAGGTTTTCAAACTAGCGAGCTCATCACTGTTTTTTGACATAGAGCTATCATTCTTTTTTCTTCTATGAGATTCAATTGGTCATATCGTGATTGAACCCATTCTGCCTCTTCTAGTTTTGTTTCCATCAGGACTTTGATTGAGGGAATTTCGACTTCGATGGGAAGTACCGCTTCCATTCCATACACCAATGAGAAAGGAGTTGCCCCTGTTGAGGTACGAACAGAGGTTCTATAGCCATGTAATGCAAAGGGAAGCATTTCATGCCAATCCTTATATGTCTCCACCATCTTTTGTATAATCTTCTTGATATTCTTATTTGCTGCTTCTACAGCCCCATTCATTTTTGGACGATATGGCGAAGAATTATGATGCTGAATTTTGAAACTATCACACAACTCCTTCATCATTTTATTATTCAGATTGGTCGCATTGTCAGTGATTATCTTATTTGGTAAGCCATATCGACAAATCAATTCTTTTTTGATGAATTTAACAACCACACTTCTCGTCACATTGGCATAAGAAGTGGCTTCAACCCATTTTGTGAAGTAATCAATAGCTACCAAGATAAATCGGTGACCATTGGAAGCTTTTGGCTCGATGAGTCCAATAACATCCATCCCCCACATTGAAAACGGCCATGGTGATGTTAAAACATTCAAAGAGGTGGGCGGTACATGTATTTTATCACCATATTTTGACACTTATGACATTTCTTTACGTGACTAAAGCAATCAGATTCCATAGTTAACCAATAATAGCCAGCCCTTAAGATTTTTCTTGCCATTGTGTGCCCATTTGCATGAGTTCCAAAAGACCCTTCGTCAAGATAAACCGGTGACCATTGGAAGCTTTTGGCTCGGTGAGTCCAATAACATCCATCCCCCACATTGAAAACGGCCATGGTGATGTTAAAACATTCAAAGAGGTGGGCGGTACATGTACTTTATCAGCATATATTTGACATTTATGACATTTCTTTACATAATTAAAGCAATCAGATTCCATTGTCAGCCAATAATAGCCAGCCCTCAAGATTTTCTTTGCCATTGCGTGTCCATTTGCATGAGTTCCAAAAGAACCTTCGTGAACCTCTTGAATGATCTTTTCTGCTTCTGCTTTATCCACACATCTGAGGAGAACCATATCATGATTCCTCTTATAAAGCACATCACCATTTAAGAAGAAGTTCATTGACAACCTCCTCAAAACCCTCTTGTCGTTCTCTGAAATACCTGATGGATATTCCCTATTCTTAACATAGGATTTGATATCATAAAACCATGGTTTGCTATCAAGCTCTTCTTCTATCGATAAGCAATATGCAGGTTTATCTCTTTGTTGAATTTTTATGACCGGCCCGTCTTGATTAGTGGTTATTTTGAACATTGACGACATAGTGGCCAAGGCGTCAGCTAACTGGTTTTCTTCTCGAGGGATATGGTGAAAAGTAATCTTCTCAAAGTGTTCTGTCAATTCTTTGATATGGATATGATATGGAATCAATTTAGAATCTCGCGTTTCCCACTCTCCTTTCGTCTGATGGATGACCAACAATGAATCTCCATATACCTCAAGAAATTTTACATTTGATTCGACAGCTGCTTTAATGCCCATAACACATGCTTCATATTCTGCAATATGGTTTGTACAATCAAAACACAACCTAGCCGTAAATGGAGTGAACTGGTTCTCTGGAGAAATCAAAATGGCTCCAATTCCATGTCGTAACGCATTAGAGGCACCATCAAACACCAACCTCCATTTTTCTTTATCAGATGATTCAATCTCTTCAACTAAAGTCATTATGTCTTAATCGGGGAATCCACACTGCATTGATTGATAATCTTCTACCGGTTGTTGGGCTAAGTACTCTGCTAGTGCGCTTCCTTTGATAGATTTTTGTGTAACATATACCAAATCGTATTCTGATAACAACATCTGCCAACGGGCGATCCTTCCAGTAAGAGCAGGTTTCTCAAAGATGTACTTAATTGGGTCCATTTTAGACACCAACCAAGTTGTATGACATAACATGTATTGCCTCAACCGACGAGCAGCCCATGCCAATGCGCAACATGTTCGTTCAAGCAGTGAATATCTTGTTTCACAACTGGTGAACTTTTTGCTCAAATAATAAATAGCATGTTCTTTCCTACCAGATTCATCATGCTGCCCCAGTACGCAACCCATTGACTCGTCAAGTACTGTTAAGTACATAATAAGTGGTTTCCCAGGAACAGGAGGTACTAGGATGGGAGATTTTGATAAGTACTGCTTAATCTTTTCGAAAGCTTTTTGACAATTCTCATTCCATTCAACCTTTTGGTCTTTACGCAAAAATTTGAAAATCGGTTTGCATGTAGCGGTGAGATGCGATATAAACCTCGCAATGTAATTCAATCTACCCAAAAAGCCACGAACTTCTTTTTCTGTGCGTGGAGCCGACATTTCTTGTATTGCTCTTACTTTATCTGGGTCCACCTCTATTCCTTTTTGACTAACGATAAACCCAAGTAACTTGCCTGATCTTACACCAAATGTGCATTTAGCAGGGTTTAAACGAAGTTTGAACTTCCTTAGTCGCTCAAATAACTTTTGAAGGTTAACAACATGGTCTTCTTCGGTTCGAGATTTTGCGATCATATCATCCACGTAAACCACTATTTCTTTATGCATCATGTCATGAAACAAGGTTACCATTGCTCTTTGATAGGTTGCCCCGACATTCTTCAATCCAAATGGCATCACTTTATAGCAGAAAGTTCCCCATGTGATGAATGTAGTTTTCTCCATATCTTCGGGAGCCATCTTGATTTGATTTTACCTTGAGAAACCATCCATGAAGGAGAAAAAAGAGTATTGAGCAGTGATATCCACTAGGACATCAATATGAGGTAGAGGAAAATCATCTTTAGGACTAGCTTATTTAAATCCCGATAATCAACGCACATTCGAACCTTTCCATCTTTCTTTGGAACTGGTACAATATTAGCCACCCATTGAGGATATTTTGCTACTGCTAAGAAACCAGCATCAAATTGCTTCTTAACCTCTTCTCTAATTTTGAGTGACATATCAGGTCTCATCCTTCTCAACTTCTGTTTAATTGGAGTGTATTCAGGCTTGAGCGGTAGCTTGTGTTCAACTATGTTAGTATCTAACCCGGGCATATCCTGATATGACCATGCAAAGACATCCACATAATCAATTAAAAGTTTAACCAACTTTTCTCGCTCACTTTCTTTCATAGACATACCAATTTTAACTTCTTTTTTATCACGCTCAGTCCCTAAATTGATCACCTCAACAGGTTCTTGATATGGTTGGATTATCTTAGCTTCCTGTTCAATTAAGCTTTCTAATTCTGGGGGAAGCTCACAATCGTCTTCACAATCCTCATCAGCATGATTAATCAGACGTTCAAAATGACAAGAAATGGCTCTAGCGCTGCTATTTTCAACATATTCATTTTCGACTCTTCATTGTTTAGATTAAGAAGAAAAAGGGAAAAAAAGAAAATATGAATAAGGATTGCCAAAAGAAAGAGAAAAGAGAAAAGAGAAAAAAAAAAACAAAACCAGTTGGAGAATTCAAAAATGCATTTATTGATAATAAGTACGGAATTGAAATACATATGCCCTAACTAGTTATCCTTATAGCCTTGGGCAGAGCAAAAGGAGTTAAAATACATAATTACTTTGAACATGAATTAACAAACACGGGAAACTCGATGATCTTCCAATTGTTGAGATTTGTGTTTGGAGGACAAGGGTAAACTAGCTTGAGGGTATCCTCATTAGCATGATCCTCTTCCGCAACAGCCACCTGATCAGCATATATTATTCCAGCACTTTGAAAGGTTTGACGAATGTCACAAATAGGGATCTTTTGTGAATTTGGTACCCGGTTTTCCCAACGAGCTAGTTTGCTTTCTCGTTTTTCCTTTAGTGCGTTCTCTTGATCAACTTTGGTAGGTATATATCCCAACCCGTACTTATCCTTCTTTTCTGGTATTTTTATCAATTTCCCGAATTTAACAAAAATTCCTCCTTCCAACATGGATTTTGTAAACTTCAATGAAGTGGTAGATAATTTTGGTTCTTTTAAACGAAATCCGTCACCCATGAAGACAGCGTTGGCGATTTCTAATGCTTGGAAGGAAGTCTCAATGGCTTCCTCTGTGTCTTCAATGTAGCTCGTAGAAGATAGATGACTCACTATCATATCTTCTTCCCCAGATATTATCACCAGTTTATTGTTCACTATAAACTTTAGCTTTTGATGGAGAGTGGATGTCACTGCTCCAGCAGCGTGAATCCACGGTCTCCCTAAAAGGCAACTGTACGCCGGCTTAATATCCATCACTTGAAAGGTTATTCCAAAGTTATGGGGTCCAATTTGAATCGGCAGGTCAATCTCACCAATAACTTGTCTTCTGGACCCATCAAATGCTTTCACCACCAAAGCCCTCGGCTTCAAACAAGCCCCATCAACAAATAGTTTTGACAGTGTTGATTTCGGCATGACATTTAACGATGAACCATTATCAACTAGCACTCGTGCAAGAATATGATCATGACATTTCACAGAGATGTGTAGTGCTTTATTATGCTCCACCCTTTCAGCTGGTAATTCAACATCACTAAAACTCAACCCGTTACAGGCGGTGATATTACCGACAACTCCATCAAACTGGTCAACGGTGATATCATGAGTAACATGGGCCTCGTTTAAAACTTTCATCAATGCCTTTCTATGTGCTTCAGAGTTTAATAACAAAGAAAGAACAGATATCTTAGAAGGGGTTTGATTTAGTTGATCTACCACCTTATACTCACTTTGCTTGATAAACTTCAAAAATTCATTAGCTTCTTCTTCAGGTATTGTCTTTTTGCAAGTTTCTGATCCTTTTATGGCATGATACACAACATCCTTCCCTTTTTCTCCACGACCTTCCTTTTTCCTAAGTTCTTCAGGAGTGTATACTCGACCACTTCGGGTCATCCCGCCAATCCCTGAAATATTGGTGATATCAGTACCTTGAGGCTTAAAGATATCACATGATTGATGATTTACTAAATGGGATGTGACTTCATAACTCCATGGAACCGCTTTGTTATTTTCATAAGGAAAAGAGGTTGGTGCTTGAACAATTATTGCATTTTTCCCACTATGAATTGGCTTAGGATTCTCTTTTCTATAGAGGATTTCCAATGGTCTTGGAAAAGATCTATTTTTTTCCATGCATGGCTCTATGGTCGATACATAATCATCTTTTGTGTACTGGTCCATCTCTTCTTCAATGAGATTGACAGCGGTATCTCCGTGACCCGGCAAAGGATTATTCCCCACGTTGGGACCATCTTCCTTGAAGGTAAGCCATTTTGCATTAATCAATTCTTGCACTTTAGTTTTTAAGGCTTGACAGTCTTCGACGGAATGCCCCACGGCTCCAGCATGGTACTCACATTTGGCGTTTAGATTATTCCATTTCGGGAATGGTGGTTCTAGAGGTTTCATTGGCCTCAGGACTACCATTGAATTTTGGAGTAAGTGAGGCAACAACTGACTGTACGTGACAGGAATTGGGTCAAAACGGGTTGTCCTTTTTTGATTGACAGATGGTCTGTAGTGATTTGAGATTAGATTTTGGTTCCATTGACTTTGTTGGGAAAATGGGGTAGGTGGTGGTTGATAAAAAGGTGGTCTTGAAGGGTGATATTGAGGGTATGAAGCTTGTGTGGTTGCAGCCACATATGGATAAGGAATGTAAGGAGTTTGTGATATTGGGGGCTGGAAGTTTGGGGGTCGATAAGAATTGATGGGTGGAAAATAGGAGACTATGGGGTTTACCATTACAGCATTAGCGTCCCCTTCTTTCTTTTTTGTGAATGTCGTTTGGGGTCTTTTTATGCCGGTTGCTGCACATACGATCTTTCCACTCCTCATCCCACTTTCTATCCTTTCTCCTATCATGACCAGATCAGAAAAGTTTGATGATATACTCCCAATCATCTTATCATAAAAAGGCGACGGGAGA
>NC_021161.2:47584032-47585143 GCF_000331145.2 Cicer arietinum
TATATATATATATATGGGTGAAGAATTGTTGACTCCATGAATAAATACAAGACTAGTTAATCCGTTTAATAATGTAATTTAAACGATAAATTTTACTAATTTAACGGTTGATTATTGACATATTATATTAATGATAAAAAAAATAAAGTTTTATATAAATTTAAAATTTATAGATATGCAATTTAATCGTCGATATTTACTTATAAAATTGATATTTATTAAATAATTGTTTTTTATTTGACATTGATAGTGTTTCAGCAAGTGTACTGAATCGTTGCAAGTAATAATAAAACGGTAGTACCGAGTGTCGAACTCAAGGATTGCGTTTTACTATTGAATTATATTTGATTACTAGAATTGAACAAAAAGGTTCCCAAGTTGATTGAAATAATGTTTGAAATTAACAACAATAATAAAATTGATCTTTTATAATGAGAAAAATGTCAGGGATGAGTTTCACTTCGAATCCAACCTTGGTGTCTAATTTGATCCTAGTTATTGAATTCCTTTATTGAATTATTACCGAATTCTCTTTATTATTCTTGCCCTAATGTCTTAGTGACAGAACCTTTAATTCCAAAGTAACCCCTAATTCCTTAGTGGATTTAAGATTAGAATTAAGCATTACCGTATAGAAATTCTCTTGTAAATTATTGCTTTGCAACTAATTTAATTGGTTTCATGACCTGCACCTATGTCTAGACTACAAATTCATGAATTTCTCATCTCAAGCATTCGTAAAGTCCACTTCCGTTTCAAAATACAAATCGTAGAACATTTTAATGTTGATCAAGCAATAAAAAGCATTAAGCACAGAGATGAGAAAAACAATTCAATAAACTCATTCATATAACTAGAAATCAAATCAGAAAAATAAGGGTTTCATCTGGTTACACTCATCCCTAACAAATAGGGTTTAGTTACTCATGACAGAGATACAAAAGATAAGGATTAAAGAAGAATTACAAGAATGATTCATGGATGATTCTTGATAAAACTGCTTCAATGGCGTTAGAAACGGCCGTCTTTGAGTTTCTATGCTAGGGCACAAGTCTCCCAAGTTCCCAAGAGTCAAAAAGATCCAAAAACAGTAAAAATATGTGTTTTTATG
>NC_021161.2:47585202-47586348 GCF_000331145.2 Cicer arietinum
GTTTGGACAGTAGCAGATGCTGGAAAAAGCGCTTGGCTTGCGCTCGGGCGCATATCGGCAGTGGCGAATGCTGGGAAAAAGCGTTTGGCTTGCGCTTGAGCGCGCTCCAGCGCTCAACATCTGTTGTCCGGCGTATATTGCATTTTTCTCCTCTTTCGAGTCTGAATTTGGTTCTGGTGTCTTCATGAAAGTTGTAGCTATGGATCTTAGCTTTCCTTTGCACTTGGTTTGACCCCAATTGAACATCTACAACTTCTGATATGGCTAAAATACTCTACATATGTCATGTTGATTTCTCACCAAAATTCAGCAATGCACTAAAACAAAACGCAATGTAAAATTACGACAAATTCCTACTTAATCAACGACATAAAAACACAAAACATTTTATCAGCTCAAAGAATAAAAATCAACAAAATATATCAAATAAATCCTTAATTTAACTAATAATTGAGGATAAATAAGACTAAAATAGTGGGAAAATATGCATATGATGAAGAGTCATCAAAAATAAAAGCTTCCAATGACTTATCATCTGGTTTTTCCAACATAGGGTAGCCAAGCTGTCTCAAAGCTACCGCTGGATTGTAATTAATACATCCTTTGGTTCCAATGAGAGGCACATTTGAAAAATCTCCGCATTGACATATTACTTCCTCCACCCCTTGTTCTCTGTGATACCATGAAATTGTGTCTCCAGTAAGGCTAGCTATACTTTGAGCCCATTCACGATTATCTTTAATTCCAATATGATACCCTTTCTTGAACATATGAGACATAAACCAGATATACAGCACTGGAGCACAACACAAAATTGTTCCCCCTTTCTTCTCATGTCGCATATGTAGAGAGTAGTATACATCACCAAGAATCGCGGGAACTGGGTTTTGGTTATGTTTGTTAAAAGATAAGAAGACATTGATAGCAGCAAAATCAACAAAATTATCAAGGTTTGGGAATAAAACAATACCATAGATAATTAGAGCCAAAACATCTATAAAAGCACTCCATTCTTTTTTAACGGCTAAATCGTGGCATTTTTTCTCTAGATATTTTCTCGAAAAACCATGAATGGCTCATTTGTCTTCTTTTGTACTTGCCAACTCTCTTATGTCGATTTTCAACACTTCAGAAATTGCATCCAAA
>NC_021161.2:47586848-47588739 GCF_000331145.2 Cicer arietinum
AAATAAATAAATAAATAAATAAAATAAATTGATGTTAAATATGAAATAAGTTTAACTAGTTCTACGAAATAAAATCAGTAGTAAACACACACAAAAAAAGCAAAAAAAATAGTGAAAAGATATATAGACTTGTAATATGATCTATTAAATAAATAAACATTTTAATAATAATAATAAAAAAAAATATTCATATATGAGCTCTTTCAAAATAATTTTTAACTAAACAATTGATTGAAACAAAATTCATTTTGGTATTAAATAGCACAATCCAAAGTTAAAAATAAAATCGATTAATACCACTCATAAAATAAATGATGTTTATTATCATTTAATTACATTTGTAATTATTTTATAATAAAAGGAAATTAAATAGAAATCCAAACCAGAAGTTTTATTAGTTAAATAAGTTATAGGAATATAATGACAAGCAAGACTAGCTAATAGGAAAGCAACGTGAACAGCTAATAGGAAAAAGTATCGTGAACAGCCTGGCAGCAGCCATTCATACAGGCTGGCAAGCAAGCATGCTTTCCTAAAGCCTATCAACAACAAAAAAGCAATCTTGGCATAAATTGGAAAATTTGAAGCTAAAGCATCCAATAGAAAATAAAACCGTTTTACGCTTTACTATCACAACTAAAATGATCTCAACCAAAATCAACATCCACACAAACAAAATAAAATTTCATCTTTTAAATTTAAATTTTAGCTTCCAATCTAAGCAGCAAACATGAAGAAAATGAGAAGATACATGCCTTTTCAGATACCGATGAAGACAGAGACGGTGGTTCGCGGTGGAAGTTGAAACAACGGTGATGCTTTCTGTTTCTTCTTCTTCTCTTTCTTTTTATGTGTTTTACATCAATATTAATCTCAGTTTTCTCCTCCTCTCTTTGAAATTTGATAAGGTGTATTTATAGAGTTTTTTTATCTGTTTAGTTGCTTTCTTTGCCTGTCTTGGTCCTTCTCTATCAATTTCTTGTTAGATGTTTTGATTTCTTTGCTCATCATCCGCATTTGTCTGCACCTTTGATGCCTTCATTATTTGTTCTGATATGTTCATTGCTGAGCTTTTATTTGTCTTTTAGTTTTTTTTTTTTAACTCTAAAATTTGTCTCTTTGTTCTGCACAATGTGTACCAAGACTGATTTAAAAAATTATGTTTTTATGTTTCTCAAATTAGTTAAAAGAGGAACAGATGTACCAATAAGCATTGCTTGTGCATCAATGGGAGTCATCATCAACATAGCAGGGTTTGGCAGTGGACAAAGTCAACATAGCATGGCTTGATCTGATGTAATTTATTTTTGCCTTTATTCTTAGTTTGTACTTTGATTTGGTTTTAAAACTCTAATTAGATTTGAAATTGTAAATTTATAATACAAAATAAAATTATTTATTGTAATTATTTTATTTCCTTTTTTAAATACATATTTCTTTTTTGATTTATTTTTAAATAAATTGGACAAAATTAGGGTACTACAAACATTAAAATGTATCATTTGTCCTTTACATTAGTTTAATTTTGGCTTAAATAATTTAAATTTTTATAATTTACTTTTTTTGAATGACAAGTTGTTTACAACATTTTTATAATTTTCACTTCGTAATAGATGTTGTATTGGTATGATAAATTATGAAAATACATTATTCTCATATTTTTAAGTTTTGGGTAAAATACACATGTCTTTATTGAAGTTTAATCTAATTTTTACTTAGTTCAATTTTTATCGTCTTCTTCTTCCTCTCCACCAACATCAACACCATAAAATTTGTAAAACATTGATTATATGTGTGACACCCTGAACCCAAATTGAAATAAAAAGTAAAATGCACTAGTTTTAAAGAGATTCGCAGCGGTTCCAAGATAGAGTGTATATATATATATATA
>NC_021161.2:47590525-47600978 GCF_000331145.2 Cicer arietinum
GACGAGAGGAATCCAAAAACGACATCAGTTTTTCAAGACGATGAACGTGATGTCTGGAATTCAAGAAAACATCAACGACAATGGTGGAAACCCATTTTTTTAAATGTAACGGTTGGCGATTTCGAGCATAGGTAATGAAAGAGGGTGTTTCGTGGAGTCCATATATGGTCTCGATTTTACTTGGTGATAATCATGATGGCCGAAATCTTGGTCAAATGGTGGAGGTGTGATTTTTGACAAAGAGGAATAAGACGTTTCAATTTGCGATTCAAGTTGAGAATGGAAGAAGAGATCACAACGATCACGAATGTGGTCTCAGTTTTGTAAGACATCCACTATAATGATCGCAGTCGACGAGGGAAGAAACGAGAGGGAATGGTTTTGGCGGCGGCGTATACGAAGAAGGTGAAGGAAGAGGAAAATTGTGTTTCGGTCTTTTTTTTTTTGTATTCCTATTCTCTTATTATTATTATTATTATTATTATTATTATTATTATTATTATTATTATTATTATTATTATTATTATTATTCAAAACATTTTTATTAACTTTACTTTTATTAAGATAAAAAAATAAATAAGTTTAATTATTAAATATCTAGTAGGTAATAAGGATGACATATTTCACTTAAAAATAATAACAATCTAAAATTAATAAAAAGATATAAATATACTTAATATTCCTATCAATAATTTAAATAAATTATTAAGTCAAACACATGAGAAATTATCACACTATAGCAAATACACATGTAAAAAAATCAATCATAATTATTTGTCAACACATATTGTAAACACATGCAATACTAAATTAATTCTATAAAATCCCATTAGATAAATGAAATGATTTATTATTAAATTTGGGGTGTTACAATATGAATTAAAAAAAATGAAAATGAAAAATTCATCATTTCGACAAAAATTAAAAAATCATTGTGTTAAAAAAGAGAAACTCCACTATATATTCCCAAAAAAATTTCTAGTAATTTGTGTTTTAATGGAGTCTTTTACTCAACTCTTTTTAATATTCTATATTTTTTGAACAAACTAGTAGTTGGTTTTTTTTTTTTTCTATGGTTTCAAAAAGGGTTTAGGCTTCCAATGACATGTTATTCCTTCTTCCCACAAAATCAATTGAACTCTTCATATTCTTTATAATCAACCTTCATCATAAACTTAAAGAAAAAATATCTAAAAACTCTAAATTAAAAAACAAAGCAAATATGAAATTAAAACTTAAAAAATAAAAAAATAAAAAAGAATATAAACATCTTGGAACAATAGATTTAGAGGAAAATAATTGGAAAAAAAAATTAACAGATCAAACAAACTAATTAAAAAAATTAAAAAAATAGTGGGTTAACCCGAGAGATGGATCAAAATTAAAGAATCAAAATGAGTTTTTTTTTTACTCGATTAGAATAATTCTAAGATTTTTTTTTTGAATTTTTATTTTTAATAAAAATTAATTAAAAAATATATTTATTTTTAATTTAACTACATCAATAGTGTTATGCATACGTCGTATCCTTACAATCATGTCATATTTTTTAACCGAACTAACAAATAATGAAATTTATGTAAATGAATCATAACTTAATGCTAACGTTTCTAACTGATTAAAAATTAAAGGACTAAATAAAATAAAATTAAAAAATAAAAAAAAAATTAAACATGAACTAAGTTAAAATTAAAAGACTAAAAGTATATTTTATCTTGTAATGAACTATTTTACTTTTAATGATTATATATGATTATTATGTCTTTACAAAAATCTAGAATTATGTTTATGATTAAAGACATTATCAAAGAACTTAGTGAACTCCTAGACGTCAAAGTTTAAAAGCTTTACTTACCTCAATATCCTTTCAATGGCTCTATAGGTGTTGATGGCTCAATATTATCGAAAGCCAATTAAACAATATATTCTTTAATAAATCTCCCTTTGCATTTCATACCTATTTATATTGTCAAATGTATTTATATGTTCCACAACAATTAAACTCTTAGAAATTGTAGCAACCATGAAAACCAAGGCTTTTATTTTGTGTATCCTTTGTGCATTATTTATTTTCTCTGCTCTGGCAATTGAGACATCCAAAGACATGCCATTGTTAACTAAGTTTGATGGTGGGCGAAGACCTGGAAAGCCATCTACACCTAAGACTCACAACGGTGGAGGAAAGACAAAGGACGGTGCGGGAAAGGGAAAAGGGGGTGGGTGTGGAAAGATTTCCTCGATTGAAAACTAGATGCATATCATATATCTCAATGCTTATGGAATAACTAATGTTGTAAGAAATGTAAAATAAAGCAAATATTATAATTATTGCTTGAATGAAAAATAATAAGATTGAGGTTGTATACTTTTTAAAAAATATTGATATTAAATATATCACATATAATTGTTTAAGCAAAATTATAAATGTGGAAAGATTCGCTTTTTTTTTGTTCTTTTTTTATGTTTTAATACATGTACAATTAATTAACCATTTTTTTTAAAAAAAAATCAAGGTGAAAATTCATCTAGAATTATTATTAATAATTTTTATTTTTTAAAATATTTTTAATAAAAATAAAATAATTCATCATCATCTTCCTCAAACCTAAAAATATTCTTAAATTTTCAATAAATACTAGATTTTCCACACACGTCAAACAAAAAAAAAAATTGAATATAAAAACCAAGAATTTAAATTTATAATCATTATTGAACTGAACAGGATGCTTGAATATGCTAAAAGAAAATATCCTATATATAGTGCAAAATAAAACTACTTACCCAAATACCAATCCATTGAAATTTAAAAAGGCCACAGACTAAACCATTTAAATTTATATATATAAAAAACATTTGAATTTGTAAAGTAAATAAAACCACTAGAAACCATGTCCATAGTCCCCCAAATTTTTATAATTTTTTCAATACTAGTAGTATGTTATTATAATATATATATATATATATATATATATATATATATATATTGTGAATTTTATAATAAAATTTGATCATGTGACTTTTTTTGAACTTTAAATATCTTTTAACCATGTAAAATATAAAATAAGTCTTATTGAAAGATTTATTTCATATATCGAGGAGTACTTTAGAAGTAAAAGTTATTTTTAAATCTATTTGAAAATTTTAAATTTTGGCATATCTTATAATTTATTAATTTTCTTGTATATTTTGTACAATTGAAATTTTATTTTTTTTCATCAATAAATAAAACTTTTTAAAGTTGTCTATGCTTAATTTCTAACACCCTCCCTAGAAAGATCCAATCGCACGATCCAGCAATCTTTCGTCGTACAAAAGAAAAAAGAACGGTCAAAATTAATTATTAGTTTTTAAAAAAAATAATATTTTAAATATTTTATCTATTTATTACAATTTTTTTAATAATAAAATAATTCAAATAAAAAGCTATTTGGAGAATTTCTTCATAAAACTATTTTTGAGAGCTGTCATTAAAAAAAACTTTTATCATATTAACATCTTTAAAAATGAATATCTAACTTAATGAATATCAAAATTACTTTTTCTTATTCAGTAAAAAATGAATTTGAAATAACTTCTTTTATTTTTAAGTAAATTCTCATAAATATTATTTTTTTTAAATATATAGTTCAAATCACTTATTTTAAAATCCTAAATAAACAAAAATTTAATAATAATAATCATATGTGAATTGTCACCTCAATATTTAAAAAATAAATAAATAAAAAATTAAATTGTACATGTTTTAAAACATAAATGATCTATAAAAAACTATTTTTTATTGATTATATATGACTAGTATATTGTTACAAAAATCTAGAATTATGTTTATGATTAAAGAAATTATCAAACAAATTAATCAGGGAATTGTCAAAGTCTAAAAATATTTTACTTACCTTAGTAACTCTTCAATGGCTCAGTAGGCATTTTGATGGTTCATCATTCTCGAATTAGCCATTCACTAGTAGAATTTTATCATTTTAAGTCGGTTAAAATGTACATTTTAAGTCAGTTTAGTGTCTGAGTCAACAGCATATTACTTAAAAAATATGTTGTTTTTAACTCGTTTCATGAACTGACTTAGCAAAATTTTGCCATGTTAAGTCAATTTAGCTTAACCGACTTAAACATCATAAATTAAGTGTAACAAATCAACTTTTTAAACCATATCTTTTGATCAACTGACTTAATAGATAGGGTTAAAATAATATTTTTTTTTAATTTCTCATTTTATTTTTATCCTCTTGATTCATATATATATATAATATTTCGTATTAAATTTCAAATAAGAGTTTTGAACTTACAAACCACAATTTTATATAATCGTCTAATAACCAAAATATACGATATAAAATATACAATATACAAGCTCTCATTTCTGACTAATGCTAACAAAATGGAAAAATGATTTAGATGTCTATTAATCAAATTACAAAATCACATTAATATTCAATATACCTACATTAACATTGTCATTTTCTTCAATTAATTTCAAGATAAAATCCACACAACGTTCTTGAACTTCTTTAATTTGATATGAATGAAATGATCTCGAGATATCAAATATCTAGAAGAAAAAAAACACAATCAATTGAATCCCAATGTTGTATGATACAAACATTAAAAAATACAATTAATAACAACTTGTAATTTTTCATCATACAAACATAAAAAAAAAAAAAAAAAAAAAAAAAAAAAAAAAAAAAAAAAAAAAAAAAAAAAAAAAAAAAAAAAAAAAAAAAAAAAAAAAAAAAAAAAAAAAAAAAAAAAAAAAAAAAAAAAAAAAAAAAAAAAAAAAAAAAAAAAAAAAAAAAAAAAAAAAAAAAAAAAAAAAAAAAAAAAAAAAAAAAAAAAAAAAAAAAAAAAAAAAAACACAATCAATAACAACTTATAAAAAATTATGTGTCTGCATCCATGAATCAATGTTGTTACAATGTTCAACACATGTAACATGATATAGTAGTCAAACTCATACATCTTGCATGTTTAACAAATTATCATGTTGTATTCATTGTTTTTTTATTTATTTACTTATTGTCCTAGTGTGTCGTATTCATATTAATTAAGAGTAATTTAACAATAGTATATCACTGTTCTCTTCTTTATTGTTATTATTTTCATTATTGTTTTGTGCCCTATTGTATAAAATGAAACATGTATTTTATTGTAACATATATTAATTCTTGTAAATCATATTATTATTTTTTGTTAAATGATAAAATATCAAGAGAAATATTGTAACATATATTTGACTAAGGCAAAATTTAAAAGAAAAATAAATGCAAGTTCATATCTAGTCTCCAAACAAAATGATAAAAAATCATTTTTACACCATATAGATTAAAAATGATTGCTATATATCAACCATTAGATAAAATGGGGACGTTGGGGGAAGTGGGCTGACGATAAAACGGTAGAAAGTCTTGAAGAAGAGAACGTTTAAAGCGTTAGGGCGTAGGAATCTAAAAACCGACGTACACAATTCTTATCTTTTACAAAATTGCTACCGTCTCATCTTATTTAAGTGGTTTATTTAATTAACGGAGTTAAACATGTAAGTTTTAAATAATATTTACAAAATTACCACCGCCTCTTTTTATCGAGTGGTTTATCCATTTAACTGAGTTAAACTTTTTATTTTGAATTACTTGATTATTTTAAAGAAATAACATTGAGTTGAATTTTTGTTGATTTATAAAATAATAATAATTCTATAGTCCTGATTTTATTTAATGTTTAAAATAGCTAAAAATTTACACCATATTTTATTACGTGTTATTTTTAAGAAATTTTGTTGTTGTTGTTCACATGGTTTAGAATGGCCTCGTGTAAATATTGGATCCTGAGAGTGTCATAATATTTTATTTGAAATAATTGATTTCTTGATTCTAAATTTTGTGAACTAGTACTTGAAGTTTAGATTTGAAGAAGTTTTGTTTTTTAGTAGAAATGTAGTTGTTGTGTTATCATTGTCAAAATTTATATTTGAGTTTATTTTTTTTATTAGGGATCCAATTTTTAAAATTAAGACGGACCTCTGCAATCTTTAAAATTGATGGTGTGTTTTAATTTAGGCCAATTTTATGGCTTGATAGAAACTCGAGTGTAATTCATTATCATAACCAAATATGTCTTATGATTTGTTTCATGTGCACTAATTTAGTGTATATAAGTATATCATATTTTTTTTTTGTAAATATTGAGAAAAGAAATTGGAACTATTTTAGATGTGTTAATTAATTGAAAAATTTCCTATATATTTTAAATTTTCTTTCAAAATATAAGTGAAAATAATTATTTATAGTAATTATTTATATAAAAATGTGTTTTCGATGATCAAACTACAAGTGAAATTTTAGAAATCTTATAGATTTTTAAAATACACGTAATTTATTTTAGTTTTTTTTTATTTAGACGTGATTTATTGAAAAATAGTTTAAGGAAAAAACTTTGAACTCAATGATTTTTTTTTGTGCTAAATGATTAGTGATACATTTTATAATAATTTAAGTGTAGAAATCAATTTTTAAAATTACATATAACCTTTAAAATGGTTTATGCACTACTTAATTCAATTTGGTTTGATAGCATGTTGAATCTTTCGGTAAATAATTATTTCACTATTTGGAAAATATTTCCTTTACTTTGTTGTAACTTTTAAATGATGAGGATTAATTCAAAAGAAAATGTAGTCGTGATCAATTTGGAACAGTTAGCCTTCCATGAGAGTATCTTACATGTGTTAATAATTTTTTGAGCAAAAATGGAGTCAAAACGACGAAAAGAAAACTGTAGAAGTTGAAATCGATTCAAATGGCAAAGAATTGATGGGAGGAAATTTGAGAGAAAAATGTTTTCTTTGAGTATGGATGCGTGCCTTGAGCGTGAATTCTTTGACAAATTTTTTTTATTTTTTGTTTTTAAATGTAGATGGAAGGGAATAGCATGGACTCAAAACTGGGGTGTAGAAAGAAAACAGCCCAAACAAAACAATAGTAGAAGCAAACAACAATGAGGGGTGCAGAAAGTGGTCTATCCCAAACTTTATCTTATTTTATTTTTAAGGTGTCCCAAACAAGTTAATTTCTTGTTCTATTCATCCATAATTAAAATATTACTCTCTAAAATTCTCACATTAAAATAATAATATTTATCCACACTCTTTCAGAATATAAATCCATTTTATTTATTTATTATTTTTTAAACTTTTCTAAAATATTCAACTCTAAAATATGTACACTAAAATACTATTATTTATAGAAAAATATATAAAATAATAAAATATAATATTTATTATTCATATCACTTACTCAGTCAAATATATACAAGATTAGCACATCATAGAAAACACTCATATAATTAAAATTACTCGCAAAATTTCTTCACATATATTCTAAAATAATTTTAACACCAAATTAATTATTTAAATTCCTATTTCATTAAGAAATATTTATTTTAAAATATGAGGTGCTACACTCGTAGGTTACAAATAAATTATTATGAATGTGTGATTAACCGAATTTTTAACTTGAAGTAAGGACTATTAGTTGTGGTGCCACTTTCGCACTCCCGGACCACTTAGAAGATACTTTTAATTACCCATGATTGAATTTGAATGACCACAGTTATGATTATCTTAAATAGTTGACTACATGACTAAGAGGGACTAGCTACCCCGATGACTCATCGTCAATAAAAGAGGCAACAATAACTTGTTGTTATTATTGTAAGGAATACTTGTTAATTTTGTTTGTTTGAAATGTATAACGAAAATCATTTTCATTTCTTATATAAAAATTGAGTGACTATGAGTCTTATGTGACATCAGTGTTGAAGTTGTTAATTGTTTATGTGGCATGAATATTAGGTTGGAGTGTATTTTGAAACTATGTGAAAATATTTGTCCTCTTTACTATGTTTATGTACTCTAGTTCTTGATTTCTAAGAAATTGCTCATGATACGAATTCTTATGTGTATCTCTATTTGAAATTCATAAGGGTATGAAATAATTGAAAAATTGCTCTCTCTTTCTTACTTAAGGGAAACTTGTTGAGAAATTGATAATATTATTTAATTTTTTTTAGAGAGTAAAACTAGAAAATATTTGTCCTCTTTCACTATGTTTATGTACTCTAGTTCTTGATTTCTAAGAAATTGCTCATGATATGAATTCTTATGTGTATCTCTATTTGAAATTCATAAGGATATTAAATAATTGAAAAATTGTTTTCTCTTTATTACTTAAGGGAAACTTGTTGAGAAATTGATAATATTATTTAATTTTTTTTAGAGAGTAAAACTTGAAAATTATTGTTTGAGAAATTAGTTGGAGTTAACCAACTATTTGGAATAATTTCGCTTCACTCAACTTTAGGTAATAAGTTTATCATTACAAAATCTATATGACTTATTTCCTTCATAATTTATAGTGAGTAATTATGGTATTTTGTTTATGATTGAAATATTATTTGCAATTGTTTAAATGATTCATTGTGTCACGTGAGTATATAATGCTAAGCTAATTGATTTTTGACATGTTGTGCTTAAATGACTAATGAAATTTAGAATATATGTTAATTAAATTTAGGATTAATTTTCTTTATATGATGTTTTAATCTTGTACATTTAAACTAAATGATTGACATAGATATCAAATATTATATTTTTATATTTTTCAAAAAATAATAGTATTTTAGTGTACACATTTTAAAGTCTAAAATTTTAGGTGATTCTACGTGCATATATGCATTTGTAATTAATATGATGTATCTTTGTATGTTGACTAATGTTAAGTGTGCACATAATTATATTTAATTATTTTTTAATATATCTTATTTTAATTAATTATTTTATAAAAAATTATCTTCAGACATTAGTAATATTGATATTTATTTTATTTATTTTTATGTAGTTGTTACGGTATGACGATTTTATACATATTTATTTTGATTTAGTAATTATTATAAATTGTTGATGATATATTTATTTATTTGATTATTTCCACTATTCTATAAAGATGATGTATTTTATGTGATTACTTTGGAAAAAAATTTATAGTAATAACTGTAGTTATTATTTTCATTATCACAGTTTTGATTAAAATTAGATTTATCTATTTTAAAGAAAAATAAGATTATGTTAAAATGAGTGTTTAGGAGAAAGCGTTTCTAGCATAGATAAATAAAGTAAATTATTTATTAATGACTTTTGGAAATACTAGAAATTGAATTTTGGACCAGACAACTATTTACACCCTTATTTTCTACTTATGTATATTAATTTCACCTATTACTAGAATTTTATTCCCTACATCTGCTGCGAGGACAATTCTACCCTGCACCCCCATACCTAAACTTGCCACCCCTCAAGACACATGAAAATACAATTTTACCCTTATAACCATTTATGATAAGTTTCAAAATTGATAGTTTAAGAAGTTTCAAATTTTGAAACTTTCTGAATTTTAAAATTTTCGAAATAAGGATTACATTTTTAAAATTTGGAAAGTTTCCATGTTTAGAAATTTTCAAAATAAGGATTACGTTTCGAAAATATGGAATGTTTCAAAAGTTTCCAAATCTGGAAAGTTTCGAAAGTTTTGAATTGTTTGAAAGTTTCAGAAATTTTGGAATTTTCTATTTCGAAAGTTTCGAATTGTTCTAAAGTTTTGCAAATTTTAGAAATTGACATATCGAAACTTTCGAATATTCGAGAAAGGGCGGTGAAAAAATTAAAAATTAAAAAGGTTGATGGGGAAAATTGTATTTTTCACGTTGGTTGGGGCTTACAGTTTTACTTATTTTCCTATACATCTTCTATCTGCAACCCCTCCTTCTGCAATTAAAAAATTAAAAATCAAATTAATAGCAACCAAATTGCAGCAAACCTTTGTTCTCTCAAATTCATTCCCAACAATTCTTTTTCATTTGAATCGATTTCAACCACTGTGGCACACAAAATCGGCCACCAAATCTATTTTTGGTTTCAATTTTATCGATCATGACTCATTTTCATCAGAACTTATAACTTAAAAGATAACATTTTTGCAAGGGCAATGTCAAGGGTAGAAAGGATGAGGGAAAAAGCTTGGGCAAAGGCAAAGGCAAGGGCAAGGGCAAGGGCAAGGAAAGAAATGATGAAGGAAAAGAAAATGAAAGAAAAAAAAATAAAAGGAAAGGGAAAGGGTATAGGACAGATTAGCCTATACCCTTTTTATGTACGTGATCATTTAATTTTATTTTTTTATAACAGATTAGCCTATTTAATCTCATTTAGTTCCTTTATTTATAATTCATGCACAACTAATTAATTATTTTTTATCAACAAATGTCAATATGAAAATCCATCTTGAATCTAAAAAGAGAATTCAAATTTATGATCATAAATGAACTGAGAGCAGAAATATGCCAAAACAAATATCCCATCCCACGAAATAAAATTATTCCCTCAAGAACT